>NC_134474.1:60289346-60549346 GCF_964194025.1 Convolutriloba macropyga
ACTGATATTCAAAAGAATTGGAGTGCGGAAAAATATTAATTTGATAGTGTATTAAATTTCTATAGCTCAAATCAAGCAAAGTATCGTTCATCAATTGAAATTATTGAAAAGAAATTACAAATGGCGCATGCTCAGATAGCAGTCAAATGGCGCATGCTCTGATAATAATCAAATCTTTTAGCGGAAATGAAAAAGAAGACTTTCATCGATTTGAGCAATGATTTCTAGGGTACGTATATGTTGCAGAAGTCAATACTTTACAACAAGCCATATTTGCGCAAATCTACGGTTTCACCAAACTTACCGCAAGCCATTTGATTAGTATTGAACTTCAGTCTTGATGCTTTTTTTCTGCAATCTACGGTCGAAGAAGTATTAGTACTCAAAATAGAACGAAAAAAAATTGATTCAAAGAAAAACACACCAAAATTTTTGTTTTGAACTTACAGCGAAAAGCAATTCGTGTATACCCAACAGCAAATTACGCAGCAATTGCGCCACCGGATCCAGAAGCGCAAACGCTGCGACAGAAGGAGATAGAGCTCACAAAAATGAAAGAATTGATAATGAAACATGCCAAAGAAATGAACAAGTGAAACGTTGGTTTATGAAAACCATGCCTGGATAATTGAAATCGAAACTGATGCAGCAAACTACGGCTACACGGTCTGATGATTTGTGTGATCTATCGAGACGCCAGATAACAATTCGATAGTTATCCAGCAAAAATTAATATCAAGAGGATGGATTTAATGAAACAAATGAGTCTTTATCCAAAAATCTGATCAATGCTCTGTCAAAAATCACAACAGCTCAACACGCACTCGGAAACAGATTCACGGTTCTCGATCGAAGACTAGAAACACATTCAATGGACCATAAAACAGTCGCAACGTTGCTCGAAACATCAACAAAAATGTGAATCAAAGCTTCCAAAATCAACTAAAAGCACATACGTCAGATAGTTGTCAACCAAATTATCAAGGAAACTTCAAGATAAAATTTTAGAGCATATAATTGTCCTGATAATTGTCAGAAAAATGGTTATAAGAAATAAATTATCAATCATACTACTGTTGAAACAACAGATCTCAGAGATTCCAGAATCAAACACATAGATTCAGAAGCCCGTGCCTAAGAAACAGTTTCAATCAACACAATAGATTTCCCAATTGTAATTATAATCAGCAACCCAATAGATTTCAACAACGCTACCGCATCCCAGCTCCCAAAATTCAAAATTTTCATACATTTCAATTAATGATAAGTGGTACAGATATACAATTACCAATTGGACCCTACATGCAGTTTATTCGTGCAGAAATATTTCTTTGCGAATTAAAAGGATATTCAAATCATGAATCATCACAATTCGCAGCAAATACTCGGAAAACAGAACGAAATCAGTTTTTGCTCTACAGCAATAAAAAAAACTGAAAAAGCCACTTAAGCCCGAACAATCGCAATTATCACAATCATCTGACAAAATATTTCATCTTTATGCAGTAATACAAATGAATGGATTGACACTTTCGTACGTTCAACTCCAAATTTCACCTCAAACGTCCAATCATTCATCGACACCGGTGCATGTGCATTCCAAAACAAACATATTACAAATGGTGTCAAAGCAAAAATATAAAAAATTTACTTCAGATTGAGAATACAGCACTCACTACATTTAAAATGATCAGTGGTCATTTGTATCCTCAGTTTTCTGTCCTTAAATCTGCAAACCCATTGTTCCTTGGTAACCCGTTCTTCAAGAAACACAGCTTCCGAAAATGCCTGGGAACAACTTGCTACACTTTCTGGACTTGAAGATACAAGTAAGTTTGATAAAACAAATGCAGAACGAATACTAAGCAAACGAAGAGGTCGACAAATATCCCAACTTGTACCGACAGTATTTTTTTAATTTCCTTTGCAGCGGTAAATCATTGACGAAATCTTAAATCTCAAACAACTCAAAAAATTGACCCTTCAATCTCAACGAAAGACAGAGAGAGACGTTTTTGAGACAATCTGATTGGAAAAAGTCCGTCCTGACTGACAACCATAAACAAAAAATAGAACTACTGGTAGAATTTAGTGATGTGTTGACAAAAGACCGAGTCCAAGTTGGTCAAAAAATGAGCTAACACAATTTGCTCATATACACACAAGGACTGCCAACACCGATACATCTTCACGACAATCTTATTATGGAACTTGCCCTGATGCATTATTACGTATTATTCACTACGATCCCACAGTCAAAGTATACAGCATTTTGTTTGCTCATAGAAAACAATAGGGGAAACTAAGAATCTTTATAGATCTACGACGAAATAATCGCATTCTACGAAACGATTACTTAAACAGTAATTGCCCAGCATCGAACAAGGCCGAAGCATCAAATGACTCTACCAGAAAACTCTGTCCACCAAGCTTAATTGTTCACAGGCTCATCATTGTGTACAGATAGCATGTGATATTTCTACCTAATTGCCGATTGTTGGCATTCAACTCCAGGGTCTGAGCAAATCAGTATTTAGATAAAGTTCTTCTATACGACATTACTTAGATCCAAGCTTAGCAGCAGATTTGTGCACTCAATTCATGGATGATATGGGCATTGCAGTCAAAAACTTTGATGAGCTGAATCCTATGCTTAGAAAAGTCTCTACGTGTATTCAAAAATCTGGTCAAAAATCTTTAACCAAAAAATTTGTGATAGAAACGCAGAAGATGAAGTTTCTGGAAATGTAGTAACCGCAAAAACATCTGAAGAACACCGAAGAAGTTTAGGAACAATTAAACAAGATTTGCTTAGAGCAACAGAAATAACACAGACTACAGAACCATGACTGCAATGGTAAACACTCTGTTATGCTGGTTACCATGGAACTGGATTTGTAGTGATAGTAGAAGACTAAAATCAGGTCAGAGTAGAAGTATAGTGGTAGTAGAAGACTAAAAAGTCAGTTAAAACATTTAAGGAGAAAAGAACATCTACGCGTCAGTTTCAATTGGCCAACGATTGTTCACAAGCCCACAACTAAAGTTTTCCGTTCATTACGAAGCTTTTCTTGCGTTGTTTTTTACTTTGGATCACTTTGCAAACTATATCTGGGGTAAAGCTAAACCATTCATTTTTCTCAGTGATAAAAGAAGCTTAACGCCACTTTTCTAAGCAAAATCAATACTACCATCTTAGTGGAAATTTCTTGAGAGTGTTTTGGCGTTTAATGTTGTAATCGAACATATTCCAGGAAAGGCAAATTATGCGGCCATTTTTTTTCACAAATGCAGAAAAACCCAGGAGGATATTTTCACTTGAACTTACAGGAAAAGTACCAATAAAAAAAATCAAAATAGAACCGGAAGCAGAAACACCAGATTTGTTTTTAAACACAATTGAAAAAATTATTGATACATTCAAAGAAGAGAAAGATACTGATTTGGTAATGAAAAAAAGACTCAGAAGCACTTCGCAAGTTCCAAATGTATTTGCAAAAACAAAGAGCAGAACCCAAAATGCTGAAATCCAATGATTTGATAAATTTTCAACAATCACAGAAAAAAAATTTCAGCTGCAACTCTCCCAGACCCAGCAGATTTCCTGGCCGACATTGATGAGCAAATTGAACGACAGGACATTAAAATTGAACAAAATCACGATAAAAATATCTTAAAAAGTCAAACGATGGCTTCAGATATATGAATTTGATGACCTTCGGTATGCTAAGAGCAAACTGAAGAAGTTTTATAAGCAATTGGACACACAAATCATTGAAAAGGACATTTTGTATTGAAAATTCTTCGTTGATGATGGAACAGCTAAGCATTAACAACTCTGTGTACCAAGAAAATTTGAAAAGAGGGAGTGTACATACACAACTCAAAAACAGCAGGAAATTCAGGAATTTCACGATCGGCACAAGAATTTCGGAAACGATTCTACTATCAAATTTTCACTGAAACGCTCATTGGATTACTATAAAAAAAATTTGACATGTATGCAATAAAAAAGCAAACGAACAAAATCAACATTCAAAAATACAAACTCTATCATCTGAGCAATCTTTCCCGGGAAACATGATGCAAAATGATCTGGAAAGACCGCTAAAATGGCCAATTTCTAAATACGCATTAATTGGAACCGACGTTTTTTTTCAAAAAATCTCTTTGCCGTATCCCTCACAAACGCGTCAACAAAAAACAGTAGCAAGAATTTAGTTAAAATCTTCTTCAATCAGTGTTACATTCTATAAATAAATGCTTCAGACCTCGGAACAACTTTTAAATCTAGTTTGAAGCATGAGCTATATTCACTAAATGCAAATTGGCTGGAGCACTCAACAGTGAAACATCCACTAACTATTGGAGTTATGGAACGCTCTCAAGAAACTCTGAAGCGCAAGTAGTAATAGGGTGAGCAAGGCTCCACCGGGGGTGTAGACACCATGTATTAAGATAGGGTATAGGAAAACATTTTTGGGTGGGTCTACTCTGATATATTAAGATAGGGTATGCGCCGCCTACATTTACTGAGATAGTTTCCATGTAGTAAGATTAGGTGTAACCGCCACGTGTTAAGATTAGGAACAGCTGCCGCCACGTATTCAGATTAGGAATATCCACCGCCACGTATTAAGATCAGGAATAACCGCCGCAACGTATGAAGATAAGGAGTAGCCGCCGCAACTTATAAAGATATTAAGATTATGGTATGGCCCTAGTAGTATATAGCAAGCACATGTTTCGGTTTTCTAGAAGGGCATTCTGATTGGTTGAGAGGATTAGTGTAGTACACATTGTAGATGAACTTGAAAGGATGGATAAAAATGATGGATAATGAAAGGATGGATAAAAATGAGTGCTGCCTGTGTTTGTTTATTTAGTAAAAGATGTTTTCAGAGAAATTTTTACACACTTTCCGATCACTCTCACTGTTTTGAACACTCTTTGTGGGGTTCAAGTTTCGAGGAGGGGTACAAAAGATCTCTCGCATTTCTTTATTTAGATCATTCTACAACTTATAACATTTACTTGAAGGGAGTACATGGACACAAATTGTATGACAGTTTGGATCTTTTAAATCTTCTCATAACAATGTTTACTTTTACAACTGTGTAGAGTGTAAGAATAATAAATTATGGGTAAAGTTGATAAAGGATCCACCGCAATGTTATAAGTTTAGGCATAGCCGCCGCATTGAACTAAGACTAAGTATAGCAATTGGCGCAGTGAGAGCCTGCTGGGCTCATAACTCAGAGGTCAGTAGATTGAAACTACCTCTTGCTAATCTGGCATTGTCATAGTACTAGTGGACTTTTATGCGCTTGGAAAACTGGTTAATAAAAGAAAAAAATTCAATTAAAATTATCAAAATAACAGACAGAGTATAAAATAAGCACAAGCAAATACAAAATAAATCAAACATTACAATGATGATAGTACAAACTGAAAGAGTATCAAAATACATTTAACCGAGTGGTTAATAAAGTCGACAACAAAAATTTGCGTAACTATCGAAAAAATCAGGTATTTAGAAAAAAATTACTAGCGATTTTATTGGACTTCGACTTATTTTACATTAATTTTATCTAATTCCCATGGAATTACTTGTAATTTTTAAAATTTTAACATCAAGAACATTGTTCAGTTTTGTTTAAAAAACAATAAATAGATGAAATGCTGCAAAAAAAAATTGTGTGAAATCCACACAAATTATCAGTTTTCTGAACTGTGGATATTGTATCATTTTCTGATAATTTCCATTCAAAATCCCGTATTTCGTGATTGGACGAGCCGAAGAATCAGCATAGTAATAAGTTCGATTGAGTCGAGCAATCGTTATTCAATGCTCTCCAGCTTCGCTGCTCGGAGAAGTGTTGATGATAGCAAATTTGAGTGTGGATAGACTTGGAATGCAATCTGCTGGAAAGGATCCAATATACCGGTATTTGGTTTCTGGAATTCGTTCAACAATCTGTCTCAGGGAAGTGCTATCCATGGCAAACAATTTTTCTCTAGGACCATTAACACACGAATTTCTAACTGTACAGTCAAGGTGAAAAGAATCGTTCTCTTCAAAGAAGTCGGAAATCATTGGACTTTTTACCTTGCTCTAATTTTGCTTGATTTTTTTTGTTATGTCAACAATAAATAATAATAAAAAAGTACCAGAAAAAAGTTCAATAAAAAAATTCTTTTAGGGAAATTATTTGGTGAAGAGAATGGCAACTGGGTGACGATTATTAATAACCACAAATGTGGAACCACATATTTTACCGCAAAAATATTCAGGCAGTTATAGCAACCGTTCCAAATTGATTTTAACAGTGGACATTCTCTCTCCTAGAACAATTAATTATGTCACGTTCCTTAGTGGACGGTCGGAAAACATTTCTAATCGGATACTTTCACCGCTAAATTCAGGATAGTGGATATTTTCTCCAGCATCTTGAAGTGAAGTGATATCAAATACAAGTACGTTATTGTTCTCAAATAGATTATTTGGTAACGCAGAAATCTCTCCGTTAAAAATCATTGCTTTAATTGTTGTTACATATGCCCTACTGTCATTGGTTGTATCAACTCATACTACAACTCTACCTCTTTGAGCAATTCCTAGTTCTCGTAAATCAAACTTCTGATAATGGAAAGGACTTTTTCGAAAATGCCACTGAAAGCTGAAGTTGTGTTCATCGCAAAAGTTCTTCTTCTGATTGAAGCATTGTTAAAAAAAATTTCCGTGAATAAACTGGTTCTGTCCTGAAAGAAAAATAAATGTAAGTGCAATTGTTTTCATTAGCTTGTAACAAGCAGGTCGATAAATTATTTGATATTTGATAGTCTGGTGATACACTTCGTTAACAACAACACGTCTTCTAAACCGGAAACAGTCAGGAATTTCAAGGGAGACGCGAGGATTGTAGAGAATCATGTAAAACTTGGGCCTTGCACAAATCAATTTCAGTCTAACTTTTGTATTTGGAAGCGGCAAAATTTCACATTGGAATCCATCAATTGCTAATTTACCGTAATAGGTAGTTCAATTTTTCAGCAAAAAATCTTCCTCTCGATCTATAAAAGGGCTTTTCTCAAAATAACTAGGCACTTCATCAATTTTGTAACCATGACAAGCCAAAATACCTTCATTTTTTCTTGTTGAAGCATTAAATTCATTGGAAATTAAAGCTTTGTGTCAATAGAGACCATTTGAGTAGTAAATCTGTTGATTGTTCAGATATACTTCACAGTTGGAGAAGAGCGATTGTAATAAATTGTTGACGTGAGTTATATAATGCAAATCATCATCCGTAAAAGACATTCCCATATCTGATTTTCCATGCTCGTCTTTTTTTATAAAGTCATCAAGCAATTTTCCTTTTTGTAAACAACTTTGATTTGAAAGTGGATATCTCTCATATCAAGATATATACTTCTATCTGTTTCAAACTCAAATTCAGTGCTGCTTTCATCCAATGAAGTCCTGGGATCAATTTCTTGAACGTGAGAAGACTCAATTGGTTCAAAAACGGGAAATTTCTCAAAAATCTCCAAGCGAGAGTTTGTAAAGCGAACAGAACAAAAATTGCTATCGTTTGTTGATCTAGTATTCATTTTAGCTCAGAAAAATTATCTCTGCTCGTTCGATGACTTCGACTGGTTTTTGGGGGAATTTTTTGAATAAGGTGACGTTTCCTATATTTCACACAACCTATTTGTTTACGTAATGTTTTCTTTCCAACAACTGCAGCCACAAATTTGCATTTTTTCTTTCCATTGAAAACATTTGCTATTTGTGGAGCAGCTAGATCAAACAAACACGCACCAACTCTTTTTGGCGCTGGGACAACAATTCTCCTCAAAAATGGAATAGCTGTCCTCCCAATTGTTTGTGCTAATGCCCCAAATCCTCTTCCCCTCTGTCTTAAATAACCACGAAAAAACGGTAAATCACTATCAGCAACCTGTTTTCACTACTTTAAATCTGAGTATGATTGTCTAAACATTAGTAAAAAAAAGTCTTAAAAAGTTCTTCTAAACATTAGTACTTTTGATTTTGATAATTCATGTTTTGTCCCGTTGCGATGATGTCTTCATTCGTAACTTTTGATATAAAAGGACTGCATCGTAAAAGAGCAGCTTTTGTATCACCCACAATATTGTATTCAACAATATCACTATATATCATTCAGGTGTGTATTCGTATAAGGTCATAAAAGAAATTGCAAAAATGTAGACCAGCATCACTCATGAAAACACCCATACCCTAAAAAGAGCTTCTTCGCATCCAAAAACATGACAAAGATCTGCACTAAAAATGACAGAGAGTTCTCATTAGGAAGAATCAAAGAAATTCGCTCTGTAATTTTGTTAACGTGTAACTTGATTGCCGTTTTTCAAAAATTTCACTTTCCTGAATTTTTCTGTTCATTTCATTTACAATATTAGAGATGGAGGGGTACAGCCCTGGACCAAGTGTGTAATAATCCGATGGTTTGTATCTGGTGTCGCTTCATCTAGATAAAAGAATTTACCCTCTGTTGTGTTTTTGTACAAGGAAGGATACGGATGTTCTGTTATCGCTACCTCCCTTTCCCCATCAAGAATAATTTGTTCAGGTAGGAAATTCGTGAAAGAACCTAAATTATTGTTTGGATAACAATCAAACGATGCGTTGGAAGCCAACTCAACAGTGAAAAAACTCATCATTAAATGATAAATTTTGAAAGCTCTTCATAAAATTTACCTGGAAATTCGTTACCTTGTTCTGCGCAAAGGTTATAGGTTGGTGGTTTATAGGAAACATTTTTAACAATTTTGAAGATTTCGTTGGTGAACTGAGATTTAAAATTTTTTTGAACAGGATATTTTTTTGATATACGAACATTTTGACACACTCTACGCAAACGTGGTCACTTATATTGGTTTATTGGGTATCTCTAAAGAATTGACAAAAAAGTCTTTGTTTGTTACATTTTTGAGGCTTTATCTGTTGAGCGATTAACTCTTCTGTTCATAGTTTTGAGAAAAAAATCCAATTTTCTCATGTATTTGTCACCATTTTCTTTCATATAGCGATAAAAAATGTTTTTCAGAGACTTTTTTGGCTCGTTCTGCTACAGCAGCTTTTGTTTTGCTCCTAGTAGAGTATATTTTGATTCTCTTGTCCTTACAAAATGTTCGAAAGTCACCAGTAAACTACGTTCCCTGATCAACCCATACCTTTGCTGGAGTACTCTTTTTACGCAACGTTTTTTTGAAAGCTAAAACTGCATCGGTAGTATTTTTTGACCTCATTGGTTGCATACGAACAAAGCGAGAAAAAACGTCAACACATACTAATTAATACTTCACTGCATTATTAGAGTCCGATTATTTATCCATAAAAGCCAGATTGAGACACCAGATGTCTTTGATTTGCTTAGCAAATGCTGGTAATCTTTTGAAATGTCGGGTTGCATGGCGATACTTTGTATAGGAATCTTTACTGTGTAGAAAGTAGGCAATTTTGTTTGGATAACCCACTTGCCTTTTTTAGATTTTTAATTGACCCATATGCGGTTTTTCCATCTCAGTACAATCCTTGTAGCTTGGTTTTTTCAAATTTTGAAAGTAATCCAGCTCCCTCTGTCTTTGCTTTTGGCATCTTTGTTTATTACTTTTTGCGATTTAATTCCGGTAGCATCAAGTATAGTGTAATATTTGTCTGGTAAATTATCGTTCTTTCTTTTCAATGCAAAAGTAAAGTCTGCGAGAGCTACTTCTGTCTCTTCCATCCAATAAAATTGTGTCAGTGAGAGATAGCCTGACTCTCCGCGATTTAAAAATTTTATCTACAAGTGATTCGTTCTTGAATGATCTTGTTCTGGTGTTGATTTCCTTGTATTTAGGGTTCAGATTTGTTGGGACAGAAACTGGTTTCTGCTCAAAAGTGTCCAAATTTTTAACTTCCAATTGAAATTTTTGTTCGTAAGGGTGTTGAGGAACCAAAACAAACTGCTCCATTCAAAATAATCGATTAATGATAGAGGGTGTCAAAATTGATATGAGCTCTATTCCTTTTCGTGAACTTTGTAGTGATTTTTTATTTACTCCGGTTTTTTATCACACATTGATGAATTTCTTCTCTGTACTTTTGTATGTCTTGTTTTTGTATTTCTAGGAGTTGTCCTCTGAAAAGGTTTACAATGCATTCGTTTTGAAACTGAATGAAATCTTTGGGACAATTTCTTAAAAACTTTTTTTGAAGCTCTGGGAATACGTTCGGAACGTTATCAGCGTAGAGAGATGATGTATGATCATCGTTCAAAAAATTAATCTCATGTTTCGTTTTAGGAAGAAGAAAAGTGGGAATCGAACCAATGTTTGTGCAAAATCTAAGAGAGTCAACTCTTTTCGGAGTCAGATGAATGAGTAAAAGACCATACGGGATTGAAGTAGCTTTTGTATACCAATCTTTTAATTGTGATCCTAACCCGAGCTGACTCAGAGTGTTAATCTGGAGATCATCTTTAGGTGACCTGAATAAAACTGTATGAGTATTTTGTAACTCAATGTCTCTTCCCAACCTACTCTGATGAAAAAGATTATGTTTTATACAACTTGTACTAAGTCCTTTGTGCCTACCAGCAGTTGCAATTTTGATTGCAATTTTTTGTTGTAATCATTCCAGCCTGAGATTTCCTCAAAAAAATGATCAAAAATCAGCAAATTGTTCAATTATTGGGTAGCCTCTGAATGAACCCAAAGTCAAGTCCTTGAAAAAAAAATAAATGGTTTTGGACATTAGTCCGTAAAGTGATTGATAATGTTGATAAAAATAGTAATTTTTTTTTATCAAAATCGGGTTGAAAAGTTCTAGTAATTAACCAATCATGGATAAAATGAGATTTTCCAGACCCGCTTGTTCCTGCCAATGAAATAAAAACGCGTTCCGTAGTGTACAATTTATTTTGTTAATAGTTTTGTGGAAGATAAAATATAACCGACTCTACTAGATAAGATAGCAATCCACACTTTTGTTTCTTCACAGGTTTTGTCAAGAGTTCTTCTTACTGTATAGCACGCTAATATTAACAAAAAAGCAAATAAATGGGGACAAAATACAACCAAAGATCTATTTCAAGTCTGTTCAAAACATTTCCACGATTGTCCTTCCTGGTTATTATCATCAGAGACAAAATTACCAAAATTTAAACCGTTAGCTGTATGATCGGTCATTTATACCTTATTTTTTAAGGGAAAAATTAGTTTTTTTTTCAGTGGGGAATGCGACTTTCCTCTGATTTCAAAGTAGTGAAATAAAGATAATGAATTGCAAAACGATCACAACTACAATTAGAAATTATAAATATTATACGCTATCAAAACAGACAACAGTCCAATTTCCGTGGGAATAACTTTTCTTCTCTGCACAGTGAAATGTCTTTTTGTGTCCATACGGATAGTTACTACAACCCCAGTCAGTATCCAAGTTGTTGAGAAGTTTGAAAACTTTTGGACAACCAAGATCATCTAGATTCTCCACATATTTACACAATTAATTTGAGACGAGAATACACTTCTCTATCCCTTTTGCGAAGAAATCAGTCTTAGGTGAACAATGTTGGTGAATGGATTTTTCTGAGCTGCGTTCTCTTGAATTGTGTCACTTCTCAAATGATTTTTTCGTAGCGTTTGAACTGAATTGCGTTACTTCTATCTACGGTAGTTTAAAAAAACACTCCAAAGTCAGATTGGTTACAGAATGGCAGCAGATACGATTGTCTAAACATTAGTAAAAAAAAGTCTTCTAAACATAAGTACTTTTGATTTTGATAACTCATGTTTTGTCCCGTTGCGATGATGTCTTCTTTCGTAACTTTTGATATAAAAAGACTGCATCGTAAAAGAGCAGCTTTTGTATCACCCACAATATTGTATTCAACAATATCACTATGTGTCATTAAGGTGTGTATTCGTATAATGTCATAAAGGAAATTGAAAAAATGTGGACCAGCATCACTCATGAAAACACCTATACCATAAAGAGCTTCTTCGCATCCAAAAACATGAAAAAGATCTGCATTAAAAATGACAGAGAGTTCTCATTAGGAAGAATCAAAGAAATTCGCTCTGTAATTTTGTTAACGTGTAACTTGATCGGCGTTTTTCATAAATTTCACTTTCCTGAATTTTTCTGTTTATTTCATTTAAAATATTAGAGTTGGAGGGGTATAGCCCTGGACCAAGTGTGTAATAATCCGATGGTTTGTATCTGGTGTCGCTTCATCTAGATAAAAGAATTTACCATCTTTTGTGTTTTTGTGCAAGGAAGGATATGGAAGTTCTGTTATCGCTACCTCCCTTTCCCCATCAAGAATAATTTGTTCAGGTAGGAAATTCGTGAAAGAACCTAAATTATTGTTTGGGTAACAATCAAACGATGCGTTGGAAGCCAACTCAACAGTGAAAAAACTCATCATTAAATGATAAATTTTGAAAGCTCTTCATAAAATTTACCTGGAAATTCGTTACCTTGTTCTCCGCAAAGGTTATAGGTTGGTGGTTTATAGGAAACAATTTTAACAATTTTGAAGATTTCGTTGGTGAACTGAGATTTATAATTTTTTGAACAGGATATTTTTTTGATATACGAACATTTTGACACACTCTACGCAAACGTGGTCACTTATATTGGTTTATTGGGTATCTCTAAAGAATTGACAAAAAAGTCTTTGTTTGTTACATTTTTTGAGGCTTTATCTGTTGAGCGATTAACTCTTCTGTTCATAGTTTTGAGAAAAGAATCCAATTTTCTCATGTATTTGTCACCATTTTCTTTCATATAGCGATAAAAATGTTTTTCAGAGACTTTTTGGCTCGTTCTGCTACAGCAGCTTTTGTTTTGCTCCTAGTAGAGTATATTTTGATTTTCTTGTCCTTACAAAATGTTCGAAAGTCACCAGTAAACTACGTTCCCTGATCAACCCATACCTTTGCTGGCGTACTCTTTTTACGCAACGTTTTTTTGACAGCTAAAACTGCATCGGTAGAAAATTTTGACCTCATTGGTTGCACACGAACAAAGCGAGAAAAAACGTCAACACATACTAATTAATACTTCACTCCATTATTAGAGTCCGATTATTTATCCATAAAAGCCAGATCGAGACAACAGATATCTTTGACTCGCTTAGCAAATGCTGGTAATCTTTTGAAATGTCGGTTTGCATGGCAATACTTTGTATAGGAATCTTTACTGTGTAGAAAGTAGGCAATTTTCTTTTTGGATAACCCATTTGCCTTTTGTAGATTTTTAATTGACCCATATGCGGTTTTTCCATCTCAGTACAATCCTTGTAGCTTGGTTTTTTCAAATTTTGAAAGTAATCCAGATCCCTCTGTCTTTGCTTTTGGCATCTTTGTTTATTACTTTTTGCGATTTAATTCCGGTAGCATCAAGTATAGTGTAATATTTGTCTGGTAAATTATCGTTCTTTCTTTTCAATGCAAAAGTAAAGTCTGCGAGAGCTACTTCTGTCTCTTCCATCCAATAAAATTGTGTCAGTGAGAGATAGCCTGACTCTCCGCGATTTAAAAATTTTATCTACAAGTGATTCGTTCTTGAATGATCTTGTTCTGGTGTTGATTTCCTTGTATTTAGGGTTCAAATCTGTTGGGACAGAAACTGGTTTCTGCTCAAAAGTGTCCAAATGTTTAACTTCAAATTTAAATTTTTGTTCGTAAAGGTGTTGAGGAACCAAAACAAACTGCTCCATTCAAGATAATCGATTAATGATAGAGGGTGTCAAAATTGATATGAGCTCTATTCCTTTTCGTGAACTTTGTAGTGATTTTTTTTACTCCGGTTTTTTATCACAAATTGATGAATTTCTTCTCTGTACTTTTATATGTCTTGTTTTTTGTATTTCTAGGAGTTGTCCTCTGAAAAGGTTTACTATGCATTCGTTTTGAAACTGAATGAAAACTTTTGGACAATTCCTTAAAAACTTTTTTGAAGCTCTGGGAATACGTTCGGAACGCTATCAGTGTTGAGAGATGTTGTGTGATCATTGTTCAAAAAATTAATCTCATGTTTCGTTTTAGGAAGAAGAAAAGTGGGAATCGAACCAATGTTTGTGCAAAATCTAAGAGAGTCGACTCTTTTTGGAGTCAGATCAATGAGTAAATGACATTACGGGATTGAAGTAGCTTTTGTATACCAATCTTTTAATTGTGATCCTAACCCGAGCTGCTGACTCTGAGTGTTAATCTGGAGATCATCTTTAGGTGACCTGAATAAAACTGTATGAGTACTTTGTAACTCAATGTCTCTTCCCAACCTACTCTGATGAAAAAGATTATGTTTTATACAATTTGTACTAAGTCCTTTGTGCCCACCAGCAGTTGCAATTTTTTGTTGTAATCATTCCAGCTTGAGATTTCCTCAAAAAAAAATGATCAAAAATCAGCAATTTGTTCAATTATTGGGTAGCCGCTGAATGAACTCAAAATCAATTCCTTGAAAAAAATAAATGTTTTTGGAAATTAGTCCGTAAAGTGATTGATAATGTTGATAAAAATAGTAAATTTTTTATCAAATTTGGATTGAAAAGTTCCAGTGAATTACCAATCATGGATAAAATGAGATTTTCCAGACCCGCTTGTTCCTGTCAATAAAATAAAGATGCGTTCCTTAGTGTACAAGTTATTTTTTTAATAGTTGTGTGGAAGATAAAATATAACCGACTGTAGTAGATAAGATAGCAATCCACATTTTTGTTTCTTCACAGGTTTTGTCAAGAGTTCTTCTTACTGTATAGCACGCTAATATTAACAAAAAAGCAAGTAAATTTGGACAAAATACAACCAAAGATATATTTCAAGTCTGTTCAAAACATTTCCACGATTGTCCTTCCTGGTTATTATCATCAGAGACAAAATTACCTAAATTTAAACCGTTAGCTGTATGATCGGTCATTTATACCTTATTTTTTAGGGAAAAATTAGTTTTTTTTTCAATGGGGAATGCGACTTTTCTCTGATTTCAAAAGTAGTGAAATAAAGATAATGAATTGCAAAACGATCACAACTACAATTAGAAATTATAAATATTATACGCTATCAAAACAGACAACAGTCCAATTTCCGTGGGAATAACCTTTCTTCTCTGCACAGTGAAATGTCTTTTTGTGTCCATACGGATAGTTACTACAACCCCAGTCAGTATCCAAGTTGTTGAGAAGTTTGGAAGCTTTTGGACAACCAAGATCATCTAGATTCTCCACATATTTACACAAGTAATTTGAGACGAAAATACACTTCTCTATCCCTTTTGCGAAGTAATCAATTTTAGGTGAACAATGTTGGTGAATGGATTTTTCTGAGCTGCTTTCTCTTGAATTGTGTCACTTCTCAAATGATTTTATCGTAGCGTTTGAACTGAATTGCGTTACTTCTATATACGGTAGTTTGAAAAACACTCCAAAATCAGATTGGTTACACAATGGCAGCAGTTATGTGTCAAGTTGTACCTGACTTCTCTAAAAAAATTTTACGAAAAAGTTTTGTTCATTTGCGCATCGGTTATAGATTATAAAATTTACTAGCTTACTAGTGAGTACTTTGTTGTGTCTCACAAATACACTTTTGTCCTCTGAAAAACTGTTCTCATCACATAATTCTCATTTCACCTTCCATTAATGAATTACTCCAAAAAAGTTGATAATTTAATTAACAGACAGTGTTTCTTTTCAATATCAGACTTTTCAATAGCAGACAGTGGACTGCTTTTACACCTTATAGAAGCATCAGTGTTTCGATCACACAAAAAACGAAGCAGGACTTGTTTTTACTCAATTGAAGGGAGCAATGAAACGTAATTTGGAGAACAAATTTGTCAAAAACTACCCAGCGTGTCCAAGTAGAGATTGAGTAGAAAGAAGTTCAAGAGACATCTACTGACAGCTGAGAAAAAAAACGCAAGCACACAAACATTGAGATCATCTTTCTTCGATCGAAATCAGAGGCTAAAGATTTCAAAGTATGAGAGTGAATTAATGAAAATTGTTGATTGTTTAATAGATGGTCATGAAATAATTGATAGCCCCATGTTATACTTTGAAGTTAGCAAATCAAAAGTTTTTGTACTATAACAATCTTTGTCTAAAAATATCAAACTTTTACCGGTTAATTCGGGTTACCTCTTATGTTTTAAATCTAGTGTATATTTTAAAAGTCGAAATTTGAACTCATTATTTTTGTTAAATGTCGAATTCTCAAAAAAATTATTTTGTTAAATTTCAAAAATAGAACCTCAGATTTTTCGTTAAAAGTCAAAAATGTTACCAATTTGTGCGTACAAAATCTGCATTTTTTTCTCGTTTTTCTTAGAAAGATTTAAAGCAAATAACAAAAGTTTTAATAATTTTTAAAATGACAAGATTTTGAGTCTATTCTTGCACCTTAAAAATCGGATTATAAAAAATTTTTGCTTAAAAATCAATTAATTTCTCGACATTTTTTGTTAAATATCGAAAAAAAGTTCAACAATTTTCCTATATATCAAAAATAATTTGGACATTTGTTTTCATTTCGAAAAACAAAGTTTTTAATAATAACTAAGCACCTAAATTATCAAATAAGGTTTCGTGTTAAACTTTAATCTTAAAAACTTGAAAAAAGTAGTCAAAAATAGATACAATTGAATAAGCAAATTTCATAAGAAAAACCTAAAAAGGTTTTCAACAACTTTATTATTTTTATAAACAAATACAAAAAAGGTTTATAAAACTGAACACAGAAATAATTCATAACGAAGTTCAATAACTTATTCTGGCAAGTTCTCAATTTCATTACCGAATACTCCTTGCCGCTCAATTGTATCAAGTAGTTGAGTTGGTTGAAAAGAGACTGGGGTATTAGGTACATCACTCAAAAAGGGTTTCAAGTTTCTCTTTCCTGAATCGAAGGAGTTGTCATCGAGGTTGTAGTTCACATGTCCGTTGATCCATAGTACTGCGCTGGATCAAAGTTTTCCAGATCGTTAAATGATGAGGTGGTAATAGTATCGACACTCAACTTGTTATCTTCTCTACTGTGAGCTCCTGAAATTGTGTGGAGAAGATTGTTTTCCACCTCGGGGCTTGATACCTGACATACCCCGGTGTAGGGAACCAATTGTTTGAAATTTGACCTTTCTCCCATGGAAATATGTACTGAATGCTTCCAGCTTCAATTGGCGGGAAATTTGGATCCATTAACGTGAGAATAGTATTGTCCTTTAAAAACAGCAACTTCGTGTCCCATCGCTTGAGCTCCAAGCAGGTTCTCTGTGATTGGAACCTGACCCTGATGATATATATAAAACTGTTGTCGCTGGTGCTCATTAATGTGTCACACAGTAATGAGTAAAGTGATCACAGAGTCATAGAGTCCACTTGATAAATCTCGAACACCTATCCGAGTAAATTCCTCAGTGAAAACAACTGAGTACAGAAGGTTATTATTTTGAACAGTGAAATCCATTTTGTACTAAATGATAGAAGAGATTTTTTGTAAGAAAATTGAGAATGGAACAAAAGATTCTTGTTCAGAACGAGATAAAAGAGATAAGTGGAGAAGAAGTTAGAAAGCAGCAAATTTTTTTTATTAGGAAGAGAATAAAATATCTAAATTTTATTCGAAAAAAAATTAAAACTAAAGTAAATATTGTCTTAAATAAGAAGAATCTGAATGTTGGAACTCGATATCAGGATAAAATGTTGACGACTAGTTATTTAATTGGTGAGAAATATTAGCGACAATGCTTTCAGAGAGGTTGGATCAAATGATAATGTCTAAAATAACATCCTCTATATATAGTGTGCTCTATCCAATCAGAGAACAGTAACCAAAGATGGAAGATTTTACGAAAAAAGTGACGTTAGCTTGAAATTTCTGGAAGAACTGAAATTCAATTCCAAATTTGGGTAAAGTTTTCTAACAGGGTAGGAATTGAAGGATAAGTACAAGTATCCGATTTTGCATATTACCTAATATAGTCTTTTGTAGTTGAAATCAGGTTACCTAATTTACCAAAAATTTAAGCTTTGATAAAAGTTTTCCTATTCGTCAAATATTGGACAAATCTCGGAAAATGATCACTTTTTTAGAATCAAATTTTTGTATTTATGCGTTAGGTAAACGAATTCCGAACCTGATCCCTACTCCCACTACATTGTAGTTGTTTTAAAAACGGAAATAAAAAGCCCTCTGTAGTGAAGAAGTTATTGTTATTGGATCAGGGAGAGGAACAAAGTTTTTTTTCTGAATTATTTCTGTACTGCTCCAATATATCGGGGACGGAGTTCAAATTGAGCAAGAATTTGTGTTTACTAAAAACTTACATGCAATTCTCAGGATAAATCGTAAGACTGATTCGCAATAAAGTCCTCGTATTCAATTTTTTTAATAGAGAACTTTGCATACTCAAGACCTTTTCTAAATTGGATTTTTCTTTTGGATTTTGTAAAAATGTCCGAAAAATTGTACAAATTATGAATCTGCGTCAATTTCATAAATTTTGATTGCATCAGGTATACCTTCTTTTCTCTTGTAAATCTTCTCCAAAAATTATAATTGGTTTTTGGTCAACATGTTTTACAAATGATCAAAATGTCACGTATTATTCGATCAAATTTTAAAAATTTTAAAAGAAAAAATGAGATGAACAGAACGATATCAATAACTTTTACAACAAATCTCTTAAAACTAAAATTTAATTTGTTTGTCGTTTGTAATATGATCACGTTAAAGACAATTGTATATAAGTTATCTTCAATTATAGTAGGAGTTTTCTTCTATAATATTTTAATATTATTGTAAAAACACACTTAGTGTACTATCAATAAAATTAGTTTGCTTAGAGTAGTATTTGTATTCTGTAAGAGAGCAAAAATCTGACTGATACAATTTTTTAAAAAGTCTGTTTCCGGATGAAAACTATTGTTTTGTAAAAAAAAAATGTAACACAAATCAGCAATATGACAACTAAATATAACTTCAGATTTTCAATTCTCCTCTATGCTATGAGAATACACATTTAAATGATGTTTTTTGGATTTAAATACAATGTAGAATGCAACGCTGTGATTGCTTAGTAGGAAGTTCTTGAATTTCTTATTTCGTAATGCTACTAAAAATAGAATTTACGTCATTTCCTCATATGAAAACAATGAGTCTTACGAGTGATTCTAGCTAACAAACCAAAAATTGTATTCATTCTTACTTTGTTGTCAGATACAGTTGCTCAGAACTTCGACTGAATTTTATTCAGTTCATTTTGGAACAAAACAATACAATGCCTTCTTTTGATAGAAATCTGCCTTTTAAAGGCACAAAGTGCAAGAAAATGGTTTTTCAAGCAGCAAATAGCTCGACAAAAAAAATTTTGTGTTAGTGGGACTTTACATTGTCCCAAGTGTCCACATTTCAAAGGTGAAAGAGGACTTGAACTACCACCTTGCTAAGCATCACGCTCCTCAAGATAAGAAGCTTATTACATTGTGCGCTATATGCTTGGAGGAATTTCCAAGTTTTTATTCTCTTCAACAATATAAGAGACGGCAACAAGGAACATCGCTTAAAGTTGGAACAAAATCCAGCGAAAGACTGAAAAAAAAACTGGAATCAAAAGAATTGTATGAGAACAACAAAAAGTTACAGCAGGAACTTAGTGCCTGTAAAAACTTCTTTGACAATACCAAGATGGAGAATGTGAGACATAGAGAATTCATGTTTAGGTTGTCGAAACTTGATCTGAGCAAAATTAATGAAAAACTGAGTGAAATGTTTGAAAATTCTAACTGCGCTGCAAAAATACATTTAGCTCTTGGAATTTTTTACTAATTGTGGACACAGACGAATACCGATATTTTTATGCTCATTAGAACATCACTTTTTTCTAAAGGGTACTTAGTCTCACTTCAGGATAGAGTAAAGAGAATGGATTTGGTTGAGACTTAAAATGGCGGTATGCACTAACTACGAAGGTGACAATTTCCTGTGTTCTTCTCAAAAATATTCCAATGGGATGTTTAGATGCTGTTATACATGAACAGCTCTCGAGAAGATCAGATGTTATTGTCTTGTTACGAATGGACACGGAGAAAACTATAAGGACTATCTTTGCTTGTTTAGAGCTGTGGCTGTTCACTTGTATGGATCAGCTGAGCTTGAAACAAACGCAGCTAAGTTTTTCAGTGACTTTCTCCACGAGTCAGATTTTGACGGAATTATTTTAGGAGGAGTGTCGATGGATCACTTTGTGTTTGTAGAAAACGCTATAAAACACAACATTTATGACATTGACAATGACGACGAGGATTTTGTAGGTGAACATGCAAGAAAAAGTATTGAGATGTACAAGAACAGCAATAATCTACTGCGCTACAACAACCACATTTGCTATGTTGATGATGTCCGCACGTTTTTGCAAAAATAGGATACAGCACGTATATCTGAAGAGTGTTTACACTTTAAGAGAAACTTCGTTCGATAAACTTGACGGATTAGAATTTAAACATCAGGAAGATCAAAAATTGTTCGAAAACTTGGCTGTGTTTGATTTCGAATCAATCTGTGTTCCATCAAATGAACTAATGGATGCCAATTCAACTACTCGGATAGGAAAACATGAACCAATCTTTGTGTAATTATTCTCTAGTTTTTACAAGAACCCATTTTCATTTGCAACAAAAGACCCCAAGACACTGATTTGTAGTGAAGCACTTTTTTGCTTTTCTAGTGAAGCACTAGAAAAACTAGCTAGAAAAAGTTAAGCAGAAGTGTTGCAAAAATATTCCTCTATTGAAAATGCAAATAAAATCAGACTAAATTTTGTTTTTGAGAAGCTAAGTGAACGGAAAATTGAGAGTACTCCAATGTTTGAATTTCAATATGTTGAAGAAAAGGAAGTTGATATGTCAACTCAGTTCCTCGAAATTCAGAAAAATCAACTTTTCGAACTAAAACAACATATTGGACTTTATGTTAACACTTTACCTGTGTTTGGATTCAACAGCGGGAAAAATGATTAGAATTTTAACAAGTCCTATATACTACCCTTCCTCATTCACGAGAGAATTATTCAGCTAACCGTTTTTAAA
The DNA here is from genome assembly GCF_964194025.1 of Convolutriloba macropyga. Classification (NCBI taxonomy): domain Eukaryota; kingdom Metazoa; phylum Xenacoelomorpha; order Acoela; family Convolutidae; genus Convolutriloba; species Convolutriloba macropyga. The sequence continues at coordinate 60,310,475 of NC_134474.1, forward strand.
AAAGCGAATAATTTTGTATCATTTGAATTTGGTGATGTAAAGTTTCTCGATTTTCTAATCGTTATGGGTAGAGCAACATCATTAGATTCATTCCCTAGAGCTTACAAGACAAATGAGACTAAAAGATTTTCGCCTATGTGTCGATCGACCCACCAAACAAATTGGATGCAACTTTCCTTCCCCCTTAGGAATGTTTCTTTATTAAGTTGAGAGATCAGAATCCCGTGGAGAAAGAATTCACAGATTTCACAAAATTGTTGAAAAGCGCACTTTCCCTACAAGAGGCTCTGAAAACACTTAGGCTGAAGAAATTACCCGCTTCGGGAGTTGAAAACTACAATTTATTGAAAAGTGTGGAACAAATGTCAATTTTTCAAGACTTTGTGAGGTGGTATAACAACAAAGAAGTTGTCCCGAGGCTAAAAGCGATGCAGAAAATGATGGATTTCTATCAAAACAAAAAAATTTATGTGTTAAAGTTAGGTTTCACACTACCTAAATTGGCGAATATTTTTCTACCCAAATCAACTAATAAAAAAAACCTACCCTTTCATTGAAGCGGACAAAGATTTACATAATAAAATACGCGAAGCTATGACGGTTGGTCCTTCTATTGTCTTTAATTTTAAAGCGGTTGTGGCTCAAGCATATAATCGAAACCCAGAAAAAAATTGCATATCAATTGTGGGTATAGACACCAGTCATTTTTAACTCTTCTCAATGTGTCAAGAAATTCCCACTGGGCTTTATACTAGATGGGAATTTGATTCAGAATCTCAGAAGTTTAAAACTAGGCGAAATAGATCGAGGAAATTGAGAACATGGTTATATCTTACCTACAATGTCAGCGTCCTAACTGCACGATTGAAGGTTACCACACAACTGGAACTCAAAAAAGTGTGATTTTTTTCTGAAGCAATGGGTTGTTACTTTCATTTTTGTGCAGATCAGGAAGCAAGAGCAAGTATGTCAGAAGAAGAGACCCAGAGAAGACTCAAGCAGCGAGAATATGACAAACTGAAACGAGGCTATTTGCGGTACAAAAGATATAAAGTTATTGAGATATGGAAATATGAATTGTAGAAAACTTTCAAAGATCATGAATCTGTAAAACTTCACTTGAGAAACAATTTCTTTCTCAAGCTACCTCTGACACAAGAATCTCTCCTTGCTAAGATAAAAGAAGAGAAAAAATTTGGTTACGTTCAGTGTGATCTCGGTGTTCCAAATGGGTTGAAACACAAGTTCTCCAATTTTCCGCCAATATTCAAAAACTTCAATGTTGGTCCAGCATTTATTGGTGATTTAATGAGTGACGATGCAATTGAGAACGACGTACTGAAACAACCAAAACGCATGCTCATTTCAGGCTTCAAGTTGGAGAATGCAACAGCCATAATACGTTTACTCAACTTTTACCTTAGTCTTGGGCTGAAATGCAGAAAAGTTTATCGCATCGTTCAGTACACACCCAAAAAAAGCTTCAACAAATTTGTCGAGTGACTTGTTGCTGCTAGAAGAGCTGGATAAAAAATTTTGAATCAAACGTTGTAGCAGAGACAATGAAATCGTTAGGGAACAGTTCCTATGGCCATCAAATCATGGAGAGAAGCAGACATACAGAGACAAAATACCTGAACGATGAAAACACACTCAAAGCTATCAACGGGAAGTTGTTTAGGAGACTTAACAATGTGTCGAAAGAACTATACAAAATTAAACTTGTGAAATCAAAAATTGAGCACCGCGAACCGTTAATAGTTGGATTTTTTATACTTCAGTACGCAAAATTACGTTTGCTAGAGCTTTATTACAAATTTTGATGAATTTTGCAATTGGACTCATTCGAAGAATTAGAAAAGGACACTGATTCCTTACACTTAGTCCTAGCACACGATATTTTGTACAATTGCATTCGTGCATCTAAAAAAGCAGAGTGGGAAGCTCTGAGGTAACACGATTGTGATGATTCATTCAAAGCTGTTGCTGTACAAAACTTCTTTCCTAGAAGTTGTTGTGATAAACATAAAAAGCACGATAAGCATGAACTATGTTTGCTCATGGAAGAGTATAGATGTCCTGAAATGATTTGTTTTTGTAGCAAAACTTATTGTTGCCACGATGCCAAATCGGTTAAACACAAATTCAGCAGCAAAGGACTAACTAAACAAACATTGGAAGAGACCGGAGATGGACCATTGGAAAAGTGTCGGCGAATGATGGAGGAAATTATCAATTTAACATCTACAAATAGGGGATTTCGGACAATAAAACAGTGCGTCGCTACATTTGAACAAACAAAGAAAGGATTTTCATATTTTTATCCTACACGAAAAGTGTTATCTGATGGAATTCATACAGTACTCCTGAACTTGTAAACTACCTAGTTGCTTTTCGTATTGTGAGCGCTCTCTGTTGTGTTTAAAAATACTTATACTTATGTACTTGATTTATACGATGTCTGTCTTTTTGTACCTTTATAATTCATTCTTTTAAAAACTTTCACTTTTATCATTTTTAGCGGCCATAGCTAATCTTAATAAATTGCCGCGGCTATACCTAATCTTAGTACATTTTGGCGGCTATGACTAATCTTAGTACATTGCGGTGGATCCTTTATCACACTTACACTCTACACAGTTGTAAAAGTAAAAACTGTAACAAGAACATTTAAAAGATCCAAACTGTCAATCAATTTGTGTCCATGTACTCCCTTCAAGTAAATGTTTATATGATGTAGAGTGATCTAAAAAATTAAATGCGAGAGATCTTTTGTATCCCTCTTTGAAACTTGAACTCCAAACAGTGTTCAAAACAGAGAGAGTGATCGGAATGTGTGTAAACATTTCTCTGGCAACATCTGTTACTAAGTAATCAAACAGAATTAGCATTCAATTTTCCCCTCCTTTCAATGAAATTTCATCTGCAATGTTTACTACACTAAATTTCTGGACCAATCAAAACGCCCACATAAAATACCAACATATTTGATGGCTATACCCTACTAGGGCCATACCTAATCTTAATACGTTGCGGCGGCTGTTGCTAATCTTAATACTTGGCGGCAGCTACTCCTAATCCTAATATGCGGCGGCGGCTATTCCTAATCTTAATACGTCGCAGCTATACCTAATCTTAATACATGAGAACTATCTTAATACATGTAGGCGGCTCATACCTTATCTTATACAGTAGATAAGACCCCCTTAAAAATATACTCCTATACCCTATCTTAATACATGGGGTCTACACCCCCGGTGGAGCCTTGCTCACCCTATTACTACTTGCACTTCAGAGTTGCGTGAGAGCGTTCCGTAAGTCCAATAGTTTGTGGATGTTTCACTGTTGCGTGCTCCAGTCAATTTTCATTTAGTGAACATAGCTCATGCTTCAAACTAGATTTAAAAGTTGTTCCGAGGTCTGAAGCATTTTTGTTTGTAGAGTGTAACATGATTGAAGAAGATTTTAACCAACATTATTGCTACTTTTTTCTGCTGACGCGTTCGTGAGGGGTACGGCAAAGAGATGTTTTGAAAAAGAAACCGTCGATTCCAGTTAATTCGTAATTAAAAATTGGCCATTGTAGCGGTCTTACCAGATCAATTTGCATCATGTCTCCAGGGAAAGATTGCTCAGATGATAGAGTACATGTAGGCGGCTCATACCTTATCTTATACATTAGATCAGACCCGCTCAGAAATATACTCATATATCCTATCTTAATACGTGGGGTCTACACCCCCCACTCCGTGGAGCCTTGCTCACCATATTACTACAACCTTATTTTGAAATCAATCTCAAGTGACCAGTGAAACGACTGGCACACATAAGTATCCCTAGCAACGTTTATACATAACACATTTTACATTTCATCAATTGCTTGTTGTCATAGTGCCGTATTTCATAACGAGAGCCTAAAAAACAGTATGATCTACGATTTTTAGTCAAATCGTTGGAAATTGCTGGTTAGAGCAACATCATTAGATTCAGTCCTCAGAACTTACAAGACAAATGAGACTAAAAGATTTTTCCCCTATGAATGGTGCGACTCACCAAACAAACTGGATGCAACTTTCCTTCCCCTTTAGGAATGTTTCTTCAGTAAGTTGAGAGACCACAATCCCGTGGAGAAAAAATTCACAGATTTCACAAATTTGTTGAAAAGTGAACTTTTCCAACAAGAGGCTCTGAAAAAATTTAGGTTGAAGGAAGTACCCCTCTCGGGAGTTGAAAACTACAGTTTATTGAAAAGTGTGTGGGAGCAGGAACAAATGACAATTTTTCAAGACTTTGTAAGGTGGTATAACACTGAGGATGTTGTCCCGACACTAGAGCCGATGCGGAAAATGATGGAATTTTATCATAACAAAGGAATTGATGTGTTAAATCTAGGTTGCACACTACCTAATTTGGCAAAAATTTGTCTACAACAATCAACTAATAAAAAAAATCTATCCTTTCGTTGAAGCAGACAAAGATTTAGATAATAAAATACGCGAAGCTATGACGGTCGGTCCTTCTATTGTCTTTAATTTTAAAGTGGTTGTGGCTCAAACATATAATCGAAACCCAGAAAAAATTGCAAATCAATTGTGGGTATAGACACCAGTCAACTTTAACTCTTCTCAATGTGTCAAGAAATGCCCACTGAGCTTTATACTAGATTGGAATTTTTCAGAATTTCAGAAGTTTAAAACTAGGCAAAATAAATCGAGGAAATTTGAGAACATGGCTATATCTACTCTACAATCTCAGCGTCCTAACTGCATTATTGAAAGTTACTACACAACTGGAACTCAAAAATGATTGATTGTTTTAATGTAGACGGATTTTGTGCTCACTGTAAAACAATATTTGAAGCAATTTGGCAATTTGTCGTTATATTCAATTTTGTTCATGTCAGGAAGCAGAAGAAAGTATATCAGAGGAAGAGACCCAGAGAGGACTCAAGCAACGAGAATAAGACAAAGTGAGACGAGACGATTTGTGGAACAAAGGATATAAAATTATTGAGATATGGGAATATAAACTGTAGAAAACTCTCAAAGATCAAGAATTTGTAAAAGTTCGCGTTAGAAACAATTTCCTTTTTGAGCTACCTCTTACGCAAGAATCTCTACTCGCTGAGATAAAAGAAGAAAAAAAACTTGGTTACGTCTAGCGTGATCTCGGAGTTCCAGAAGGGTCGAAACACAAGTTATCAAAACTTCCACCAATATTTAAAGAATTCATTGTTAGTCGAGCAGATATGGGTGTTTTAATGAGGGACGATGCAATTGATAATGATGTACTGAAGCGACCGCAACGCATGCTGATTTCAAGTTTCAAGTTGGAGAATGGAACAGCCATAAAACGTTTACTCAACTTTTAACTTAGTCTTGGGCTGAAATGCAGAAAAGTTTATCGCTTCGTTCAGTTCACACCCAAAAAAGCTTCAACAATTTTGTCGAGTCAGTTGTTGATGCTAGAAGAGCTGGAGAAAAAAATTTTGAATCAAACGTTGTAGCAGAAACAATGAAATGGTTAGGGAACAGTTCCTATGGCTACCAAATCAAGAGGATAAGCAGACATCCATTGACAAAATACCTGTACGATAAAAACACACATAAAGCTATCAACGAGAAGTTGTTTATGAGACTTAACAATGTTTCGAAGGAATTATACAAAATTAATCTTGTAAAATCAAAAATTGAGCACCGCGAACCGTTAATAGTCGAATTTTTTATTCTTCATTACGCAAAATTACGTATGTTTTATTACAACTGTTTTAATAAATTTTGCAACGAGGACTCCATCGAAGAGTTAGAATTGGACACTGACTCCTTACACTTAGTCCTAGCACACGACATTTTGTACAATTGCATTCGTCCATCTAAAAAAGCATAGTGGGAAGCTCTTAGGTAATACGATTGTGACGATTCATTCAAAGCTGTTGTTGTACAAAATTTCTTTCTCAGAAGTTGTTCTGATAAACATAAAAAGCATGATAATCGTGATCCAGGTTTGCTCATGGAAAAGCTTAGAGGTTTTGAAATGATTTGTCTTTGTGGCAAAAATTATTGTTGCCACGATACCAAATCGGTTAAATACAAATTCAGCAGCAAAGGACTAAATAAACAAACATTGGATGAGACCGGAGATGGACCATTGGAAAAGTATCGGCGAATGATGGAGGAAATTATGAATACAATATCTACAAATAGGGGATTTCGGACAATCAAACAGTGCGTTGCTATATTTGAACGAAAAAAAAAGAAAGAATTTTCATAGTTTTATCCTACACGAAAAGTGTTATCTGATGGATTTCATACAGTACTCCTGAACCTTTAAACTACCTAATTGCTTTTCATATTGTGAGAGCTCTCTGTTGTAATTAAAAAAAACTTATAATATTCTTGAATTATACGATGTTTGTCTTTTTGTACTTTCATAATTCATTCTCTTAAAAATTTTCAATATTCTCCATTTTTTAGAGGCTTTAGCTAATTTTATTACATTGCTGCGAGTATACCTAATCTTAAAACATTGTGGTGGCTATAAATAATCTTTATACATTGCGGTGGATCCTTTATCATCTTTACGCATCTTTTATCACACTTACACTCTTCAAAGTTCTAAAAGTAAAAACTGTAACGAGAACATTTAACAGATCCAAACTGTCAATCAATTTTTTTGTGTACTCCCTTCAAGTAAATGTTTTCAAAATGTAGAGTGATCTGAAGATGTGTAAACATATGTGACGTCTTGCTAAACAAACAAATGCGAGAGATCTTTTGTACCCCTCCTCGCAACTTGACCACTTGAGTGTTCAAAACAGTGAGATTGATCGGAATGTGTGAGAACATTTCTCTGGCAACATCTGTAAACAAACATCACTAAATAAACAAACAGATTTAGCATTCAATTTTATCTCTCCTTTCGATAAGATTTCATCTACAGTGTTTACTACACTAAACTTCTCGACAAATCAGAATGCCCCTCTAAAACACCGACATATATGCTCGCTATATACTACTAGGGCAATACCTAATTTTAATACGTTGCGGAGGCTGTTGCTAATCTTAATACGTGGCAGCGGCTGTTCCTAATCCTAATAAGTTGCGGCGGCTACTCCTAATCTTTATACGTGGCGGCGGCTATTACTAATCTTAATACGTGGCAGCGGCTATTCCTAATCTTAATAGGTGGCAGCGGCTCTTTCTAATCTTAATACGTCGCTGCTCTACATAACCTTAATACATGGGAACTATCTTAATGCATGTAGGCGGCCCATACTTTATCTTATAAATTAGAGTAGACCCGCTCAAAAATATACTCATATATCCTATCTTAATACGTGGGGTCTACACCCCCCACTCCGTGGAGCCTTGCTCACCCTATTACTACAAGTTTATTTTGAAATTAATCACAAGTGACCAGTAAAACGACTGGCACACATAAGTATCCCTAGCAACGTTTATACATAACACATTTTACATTTCATCAATTGCTTGTTGTCATAGTGCCGTATTTCATAACGAGAGCCTAAATAGCCGTATGATCTACGATTTTTGGTCAAATAAATGGAATCAGCAACAACAAACTCTGATTATGTATCAGCATTACAGGATGCCATGTTAGAAAAGTTCAAAGAGACGAAAAGCAAGTTAATTGCATCGTACCAGCAATACCGAAAATACTACGCCCAAAAAACTAGCGCATAATCTCTCAAAATTCACAAAAACTGCCTGCTTCTCATCCCAAAACTCGCAACACAATCAGATTTGGCTAGTAAGTCAGTATCAATTTGGTTACCATTGTATCGAGTTGAAAAACTTCAAACAAATCCGAACTACCTCATTCGCAAAATTCTAACTTCATCCAATGCGTACACAGACTTCATCTCCGCTCAGTCAAACCAAACGAAGTACCCGATGATTTAGAACAAATTGAGCCACAAAATTTTGAAACAATCAAAGCTTCACAAAATACAGTAGTGAGCCAACAATATTCGATGAATGCTTATTTATCAAGTTCACTCACCATCAATAAAAAATTGGTCCAGCACCCTCAAAAAGTAGTCTTGCAATGCCTATTGGACGAGCCGGAGAAGGCTGCACCAGCAATAGCAGTACTACCTGCGCCAGTGATGGTGCGACCAGTACGAGCACAAGTGATGTCGCCCCCTTTATTACCCCACGGAATACAGGAACCAGTAGAATCAGGCATTCAACCAGCCGAGGAGACAATTGAAGAAGACAATGATGTTGAAAGCAACGAAGCTGAGTTAGCAGACTATGACCTGTTCAACAATCAATTAACTCGACAGAATGAACAGCGGGCTGACAACTTGGAAGACCTTAGCTCGGAAAACTTGTTTTAAGAACAAACACCTGATAATCAACTAATCTCTCAGACTAATATCACCAGTTGAACCCATCTATTATCCTAGAACAGAAATGAGAACGAATAGTGGACACGAACTGGCGCCACAAGCATTCAAGGACAAAAGTACGCTCAAAAAAGAAAAAAGTTTAGCTATAAGAACAATTTGCACGATATCAAGTCTTCGCCGAATGAACGATATCCTTCAGAGTTGAAGCAGAACAGCAAAAGGAAAACAAACGGACGACGGAAATAATGTAATCGACCGTTAAAAAATTTTTTTATGTTCTTAGAAATATCTTGCAACATTCCGGAACTTTTGCTCATTGCGTGTCCAGCAAGTTGAAAATGGGAAAATGACTAGCGCTTAAGATTAACGGTACCTAGTACAAAATGTATCAAACCTGTAAATTACAGAGCTATGTACCGATTGGATCTTCAGTTTCTTACTTTGTACGACACGAGGACAAACATCTCTTTAACATAGTCACAAACAAAGATTCTTAGACAAAATATCATACTACTCACTATCGTGCAGTTTCCGTTTATACTTAAAACAAAAAAATGCTGCGAAATGGATAACGTAAATTACGTTATCAAAACTTGGATGCCGACTCGACGGACTAAATTGTGATAAAGTCTTTCGTATGATCGAGGCCAAATTTGCTAATCAAGTGTCATCGTTAACATCTAGGTTTGATTAACAAGGATGGAGTCAAATCGAACCCGACAGTCAATCACTGGAGGAATTTGCAGATGAATTCAACAAAAAGATTAAAACCTGTTTGATTTTGAACGCTTGTTATTATTATCAATACGGATGATTTTAATGGTGATGATTGATCAACAGTTGTCTTTGAAGAGAATTTGAGAGTATCAATCTTTTACTAAAACCTATACCAAATCCCCAAGGAGTCAGTGCAAGAGCTACAATTCCATTTGTGCCAATGAGTGAAAATTGGGATTGTTTATCTCGCAAACATTTCAACAACATTAGTACTTTAACAACTTGCGGAAACTGAAACCTATTACAGCTTACACTCAGAAAACTTTTACGACTGTGGATATGCATGAAGTTACATTAGCAGTGCCTATGGAAACGTACACTCATGAAGAAAAGCGAAAAAATTGACAAAATCGAGAAATTGATATTTCAAACTGAAATTTGACTTTAATTTGACTCGGATTTTGCCGACAACGTGGGGGTTTTGATTGTTTTTTGGATGGCATTTTCAACGAAATTGTTGGTTTGGCCAAATTCCGACAAAAATTTTAGCCAAGAACGCGTATGCGAAAGCTAAAAAATAACTCAAAATTGATGTTTTAGTTTCTTGTTCTTGGAAAAAAAATTTACCATATTAGCCGAAAGTACTTGCTCACCAATCTTCGGACAATTTTCGCCAGAAACAATAATTAAGACATGAGAGAAACAACATTATCTCAAAAAACTGCATAAATGATTGATAGACAAATGACTACAGCTATGAGAACGGCAGTTGATCCGATTAAAAAGTTAAAAGTTTTTGAGTCTTTCATGGAGCCTCATACTCCGGATTGCTAACGGTCCGATTTTCAACGGTAACCGGCGTACTAGAAAAAAAACAATAACTTAATCAGTGTCAAAACAAGAAAAATCTACAGAAAAAAGTCCAGATTTTACATACCTGTCGAGATATTCTGAAATTGCTGTATTGAGAAAGCCTATCCACAGGACAGAAATGCGAATTTCTGTTCAATTGGATAACAAATTCTCTGGACATAGCATTTTTTTTGTTCTCCGTTACACCCCAAAATTGAATTTGCAGCAGAAAACTTGTCCATGTAGCAATCAGGACAAGATCACAGGAATCTAAACAGAGTGAATTCTTTTAGAATGAACGTGGGACTTAAAGTTACAAATTATAAGAGAATATATTACGTTGAAACGAAACGTAAGAGATTTTGCACTAAATCCTTGACATTTTTAGAGACTTCTATTCATAAAAGCAGGAATGACATGGACACGGAGCCTAGAGCAGAGTATGGCTACTTGCTTCATTGATATGTGCCGCTTGCAACACAATGGTGGTCTCCTTAGTGATTGGCATCTTAACACCTTTCGTGTTATAAATGAGTTTGCCACCTTACAATCGATTCGAGCGGGCACGATTGTGTAGAATCTTCAACAAGCTAGCATCTGGCATATACATCTTCCTGAATTCACTTGAATTGTTCAAGAAGCCCACAGAAGCTGTATACAGATTCCGTTCTATTAGATCTGAAAGGTTAACCAATTTTTCACTTCCATTGCAGGATCACCAGAATTGTTCACAAAAAGTTATATGATGTACTTGGAATAAAACATATGAGACTACTATTTTCAAAATCTACACAGTTTGCTATCTAGCCCCACTAATAATTCGTGTTCTCGATCAGTCAGTGGTCAGCTTTCAAGAACAATAATCAATTTTGTTTAAAGGTAAACATTTACAATGTCAACATACAATTTGATGATACCTATTTGCTATGACATTGTTTTACATTTCTCATCACAAGTTCAAAAACAAGCTTTTTTAACTGTATCAGAAAGTTCCAAGGATTGGGAAAACCTCTGACATTTAATTTGCACTCACTTTAGCGAAGTTCAAGAACCCCGATTTACTCTACTGCTGAATTTCCAACTCAAACAAACGAACGATACTAAATTTCAAGTAAACAAGCGATCATCGCAATCTTTCATACAATTTATACAAAGTGATGCACACAGAAGCCAGTATCAAATTCTGAAGAACCACTTTAAACTAAACAGCTAGAAAACAACGCAGTCAAACGAATAAATGAATTTCAGGCTCATTATCGTCGTTCTTAAGTCTTTAATGCTGAATTTTTTATCACGAACAGAAGCAACAGATAGGTATTGCAAAGTTCTGAGAAGTAGAATTTTTATTACAAGGAATCCAAAAGTATTCTTGCTGAAAAATTTGTAAATATCAAGTTTCTAATCAATTTCCTCAAATACAACTTCGAATTGAAAGCCGAAAATGCGGGACTGCTACATAAACTATGAGGCAAATAGAGAGTTTGATGGGAATTTTTGCCAATTGGTTTTACTCTACCTGTTAATGCAACAGACGATACTTGAGATCTAATTTGAGACCGCTCGACCATCGCCGGAGTTAGATTATTTGGTCCACGAGTTCTACTGACAGCCATTGGAGGAAGCTGTCTTCGCCTGATTCAAAAATTTTAGGAATTTTTGGATTATGCGAAAACAAATCAAAAGCAAATGCAGAAAATGTTGAGCGAATGCAAGGTTATGCAATGGCACTAACTGATTATGTCAAAGAAAATAAAGACAAAATGAACGAAATTTTTTTTCTAGTTACAAAAGAAATAGCTGGAAATGGACGCGTAGGACAAACTGATGGCTCAAAACCAGAATAAGAATTGAAAAAACAAAGAGGAACAATTTCAATCCAAACAAAGTAATTTTCACATCCTTGGAGATTGCAAGCAAACTTCATACTCTAATCAACAACTAATATTAAATCCTGACACCATGGTTTCACTTTTTAAGACGTGCTGACGTAAAGAGCTACACAACCGCGCTTTATGCCCTCAAAAACAATCTTTCGAGCTCGTTGTCCACATTGCAGGATCAGAGACTGAAAATATCTTTGATGCCAAACAAATCACTGCTCGATGTCTTGAACTCAGTATATAATAGACAAATTAATTCACCAGACATATTGAGCCTAGCAATATCAACAAAAGAGCTTGACTCATGTTACGACTCAAAGTTGTTACGAGTTGGAGCAACAATCCCAGTAGGTTTGCTGTTGACCCTTGCGATACCACTTGATTCCAGCTAGAGAGCCCTTCAGATCTACAAAGAGGCGACCGTGCCTATGCCGCAGCCTTACCCAAAGGAAGCCCTTCAGTAGTCAGTAGAAGGGCAATATCTTGTGATCTCAGAAGGTTCTATGGAGTATTCTTTTCTAACAAAAGAGCAGTTGTTTGACAGTTGCGTCGGCTTCTCAATAGTTTTTCACCACATGATGAAGACACATCCAAAACCAAGAATCTTGTTTATAGAATCTTGTTGCTGACATCTGCATCAGACTTTTTTACCTTACGTGAGTACAGCCTCAATCAGATGAATGCTGCAAAATGCAAAAAACTTCTCAGATGTAACATCTGCATCCTTACTTTAGATTGCGGAACAAAATTAATTTCGAAACAGATCGAAATTAGGCCAGATTTAAATACATGCAACAAAATCAAAGTTCCTAGGATAAAATTTTCTCTACCAAACCCACTTCAAAGCATGCTGTCTGAGTTACGTTAACTTGACTGCTTCCTGACTTCAAATTCAAAATCGATGCGGGGATAAACGAGACGTTCAGACAAAGTTGAGAGATGGCCCCCGACTTTCTAACACCGATTAGCTTGACGTAATCGCCGAGCCGATAGACTACGATATGCGTCTTCTTAAACCAGCTCGTACATCGAGACTGGAAACTAATTTGCCGCTGAGACTTTCACTTATTCTTACTGTTATAGTTTTTTGCGGAAATATTTTTTTGTATACCTTGTTCACGGTTTTTTACCGAATATTCAAAGCAATGCGAGACCTCATACTAAGATTTCTAAAAACACAGCATGGCGACCTTCAACTGAGAATTGTAATCCGTGTCAGTCCGGATAAAACTGATATCAAAGATAAATAGCAGAAAAAATGGAGGCACGCAGAGATACAGCTGAAACGACAGTCCATGAATGGGAAGAGGAAACCCATGAACCCCTGAAAGGAACTGAATTAGTTAGACGCGATTCCGTTGTCAGTTTACGCAAAACTTTCAGCGGGGACTTAGAACTGGTTCCGACGAATGAAGGACCACTCGGGATAATAAAAGGTCCAATCCCAAAAACTGCAGCACATGCTACCATTCTTGACACTAATGTTCATCGTAATCGAAAAGTTATAAAATTATATTTTTGCCAAAAAAAACTCATATTGGAATCATTAATCAGCCTCTTTGATTGATTGGTACATAAAGTGGCTACTTCAATTTGAATAAGTCAAAATGATAAATCACTATCTATCTAGAGTTATGATTTTTGTATCTGGATTTTTAGTCGTGATTAATTATTATATCCAAAGCGCTTACGGAGCCTACTAATATATTGTTTTTATTTTCTATGCTCAAAAAACAAAACCTAATAACTGGAGCTAACTTTATTTGTCACGATTATAACAGGAAATCACTCTTTACCTTTAAACGTCTTTAAAGCGATTTCTTTCGGCAAGAAATTTGAAAAAAGGTAGTCTGACCTGCTTGAAAGTTACGTAATATCATAAACGCAGTAATGTTGTTATATAATTTCTGTTCACCAAAAGTATACTACAAACAACTAATTGCGACGTCAATTTATCTGCAATTCGACATACATTTCTTTCAGATGGAACTAATTCAAAAAACTAGATACTTTATAGAAGATGGGTCTTTCCCATTATAGACCCCCCAAGAAATTATAGACCCCATTATGGTATAATTACACTTATAGTGGGCTATAGGCTTTCTGACCACTAAGCTGGGGGGCTATAATGGCAAAGAACCCATCTTTTCTTCCGATTAATTCAGACGAATCCAAGAAAAATCACAAAATCAAGGACGGAGGAACACTTCCTGTCTATATTGCTAACACAGCGAAACTCAACTTTCGAAATATGAGTTGGTTGAAGTCGATCAAAAAGTCATGTTCAAGAACAAATGGGCAAAAATGTTCGAGCCAAAATTTTGCATATACATTAACAAACATTCAAAATAGTTGCTTCAAATTTCACTCGTGAGCAAATAAAACACCGTACAAAACGGATTTTGTCGAGTTCATATAATCAAAGAAAAGTTTCTAATTTTTCTCTCTTTAATAGAAAACTTAAGGTTTTTTTCTGAAATTTAAATCAGATTACGTAATCACTCATCAGGATTTCAATTCGCTAAAACATTTTTGAAATTACGACAACAAAGTCAGCAATTCTACCTAAAATTGTTTCAGATGCAAATAATGAAAAGGAGCTATGGTCTACCCAGCGGAAAAATTGCATCGCAGATGTGATGCCAATGTTGAAGTGCTATCAAACCAAAAAAAAAAAAATCAGATGGTTTGCAACAGCTATCCCTGGACTTTTCGTTGATCCTATATAAAAGACTGCTCAAAATCATCCGATAACAAGTTAGCACTTCAATACAGAAAACCCCCAATCATTATCATGACATGATCAATAATAGCATCACCGCTCTCAAAAGGAACTGGTGACTATCGAGTAAAATATTGTGCTTTAGGTCACACAAAAAATTTGTGAACAGCCTAAGGAGCATCAACCAAATGAATTAAATTGAGGCATTGTTTACATCAGAAGACAAGGACGCTTTTTCTCCCAGCAAAACTTCGTTACACTTATTATCCTGATTTCAGATGTTATCAAAACTTTCATGGCAAAGCCCAAAGCAAAAATCCAACGACTGTACAAAAATTTTTACCTCAAGTCCAACCAAATACAGATATTTATCCGAGACAAAAAAACATAAGAAACAGAAGTAACGGGTAAAAGTAGCAGATTTGGTGAAAACCAAACAAGAAATTCCTGAGCAAGAAAGAGGACAAGAAATGTTTAAGTCAGCGATAGTTCACATTTGATTGGTTTTTGCTTTTCCAGTTTTTTTCGTGTGCTATTGATTCGTTTACTGTAACTATAGATTCTTGGGGGCTTTGTGGCTATCTTGGAAGCGCAATGGCATGGAAACTTATCAAGGGTTAAATCAAAGTATCTCAGAAACTACAAACCGACTTCTTACTAATCTTGAATTTACAACCTAATCGATCTATGGGATTGTCCTCCGTAGCTTAAGAGCAAGAATAAAAAGAGCAAGAACCCTCTTCTTATAGGGAAAGAATAAAAAATCCAATGCATCAGCCTGAGGTCCCGAAGGTCTTTGTGGCCACCTCGGAAGCACAGCTTCTGGTTATTTTGGACAAGCATCAATATGACTATTGAAAAGTATTTCTTTCTCGTTTACGCTACCATGCAACTACCCATTATTCTCAAAAAATGTGACTAAAGAGCGCAAGAAAGCGGTCCCCGAATCGCAGCCTAAAAAGCAGCTGAATTTCAGCTCCTCAAATCGTATGGATTTGAAAACTCGTATGGATTTGAATTTGCGTTGCTTTTACTGAAAAATATCTTTGCTGAAATAGAAGTAAGTCAAAGCATTCAAGCTTTTTCCCGGGTCGCCGCTTCCTTGGTTCCATACAAGGATCATATATGATGTCATACAAATCATAACGTATTTCCTAGTACGATCCTTGCATGGAACCAAGGAAATCATATATGATCCTTGCATGGAACCAAGGAAACCATATATGATCCTTGCATGGAACCAAGGAAATCATATATGATTCTTTGATGAAACCTAGGAAGTCATATATGATTCTTTGATGAAACCTAGGAAATCATATATGATTCCTGAATGAAATCCGGGAAACCATATATGATCCTTGTACGAAATTGAAGAAATCCTATATGATCCTTGTAAGAAATCAAAGATATCATAAAGGTTCCAATACGACGAGGAAGTAGTTGTTAGTCCTTGTATTACTAGCAAATGCTAAGCAAGATCAGCTAGGCTTTCATTTTCGTGCTAGGGAAAACTTCAATTTCCTCGATTTCATATAAGGATCATATATGATTTCCCTGATTTCGTACAAGGATCATATAGGTTTTCCTGGGTTTCATACAAGGATCATAAAAGATGTTTTAGTTTGTGAGCAGTCTCGTTCTTACTGGAAGCCGAAAAAAAAACTTTCTGAGGAATATTCAATCACATGACAAGAAAACAACCCGCTGTGAAGTTAAACATAACAACTTCACAATGTAGTGAAATTAATTAAATCTTTAGCGCAGTTGCTCAAAATCTCAACGAAAAATTCACAAAGGAGACACCAGAAGTCAAAAAAATTAAAATGATTTCTGTTCTTTCTAATTGGCAAACGTAACAATAAAAATTGTGCAAACATTTACTTCATTGGCACATAAGATCACAAGCAATTGTTATGATATTAGCATCTTCATACTTTAAATACTTGTATCTCATATCTAACACTTTTGAGTTTTTAATCAACAAAAACCATTGAAAACACACGAATTAATGGAAGACCTGGGTCCTGGGTTTTTACAAAAATCATAGAAGAAGTTTTAGTTTAGTGACCAGTCTCGTTCTTACTAGAAGCCAAAAAACTAACTATCAAACCAATAATCAGATTAATCGTGTTCAAACGCCTCAATCAGCGGTACAAGAAACTTTGCAATTGATGTTCTGAAGAACAAAAGTTTATTGGATATAAGTTTTTGATTGAAAGTGATCAACTCGGAACTTTCCTCAACAAGAAGAAAAGAGTATATTTGATGAGTTGAACCAAGTGGGGATGAACGAGACACAACAACTTTGAAACGTTCCACAGATGCGTAATCTTCGCCTTTTTCCGAATAAAACATTCGTAATTTTCCACAGATGATTTCTCCTCTATAAAAAGCTGCCACATAAGAATCTTTACCGTTAGTTGAAATGTCAAAAACGAAATTTTTCCATTTCAAGTTTCGATAAAACTGGCGTTCATTTTTTCTGAGGTCCTCTGGAACGTCAGTGTTCGGGATGCTGATGTGCTTGAAAACTTTAACGGCTCGCATTTTTTTACAAAACTCTGACAATTGGTCATTGACAATTGGGGAACGCCAAGCTGCTTTGTTTCTGTGATATCTCTCTACTAAAAGAGGCAGATGATTGACAGTACCAGAGAACTTCGAGCTCAAAAGATAATTAGCAGACTCGAACATCATACTGGACGTTGTCCAAAGGGGCCCAAAGTTACGCACTTGCCATGTGAGATGAGTCAGGGCATGCATATTAGCAGAAAAAACGGTTTCTGTGTACTCCAGTTTCGTGTCTTCCAGAAATCGATTAATCTGTTTCTCTGCTTCATTGCAAAAACTTGTGTCTAACATTAATAGTCGAATTGCGTAACTAAGTAAACAAAATCTATTGGCTCTCGTTTCATTAATTGTTTCGCTGAAAAGTGCTGGACCGATATATAACAACCAAACTTTCAACTCATTTGCCTTGAAGTACTCCAAATCATTGAGCGACCTCACCGACCTTTTGAACTCCAACGGTAACTTAATACTTGAAACCGTGTGTCTCAAACACTCCATGTCAGTTCGATGCGTTTCCTTTACGATAACTTGGAGGAGAACTTTAGTTACTCCCAGATATACTTGATGCATTACGTCTGGTGGAGCCGTCAGCGGTAAGTTTTTGACCAGTTTAGACAACGGGCTGACCCCCTTGACACCCATATAATGCTGCAGATTTTCCATTTGAACCTTCTGAAGGTGCTCCGAATAGATGTGTTGCGTGCGCATGGGATATTTTTTCAGTGGATAATATCGTGAGCGCTGGTACACGTCCGTTTCAATCAAACATAGTGTGCAGCCGTATTTAGCTAGATGGTGGTGCATGTTTAGCATAGATGCTGTTGCTGGGATATCAGCTATTAGAAGAATGATTTTAAAAGTAACATTCAAGCTCATTTGCTTGTACTCTAATGTCATTCGACGGGACAAAAGTTGACCTAAGTCATTGAAAAGTGGCTCCCAATCTGGTTTCTTTGCACCACGCCATAAAGCGGCCAGAACAATGTTTTTATAGGAGCATCTCAAAACTGGAGGCAGATCAGCAATGGCTAACCAAACGGGCCACAGCTGGTCTCTACTGGACTTCACAAAGCGGACACCATCAGAGTTGAGAACAAGCGATATTGTTATGTTTTTGTTATCGAAGTTCAAACAGGGCTGTAATTTGATATCTTTGTTGGGATCTCGTTGTTGCGAGTATTCCTCAATAAACTCAAGGTTGCTTTGAACAATCTGATGAAGCTCACTCACAAAATCAAGCACCCAATATTCACCGTCAGAACAAGATTTAACAAAATTCTGATGCTGAGATTTAAAGACGTGATAGCGACGTTTTAAACTTGAGAAACTTGGTAACTTAGCGTCCGGAAAAGCTGATCTCATAAGAGATAGCCAATCTTTGGTCTCTTGATCAGATGTGCCATGTTTTGCGACAATTGAGTTTATGGCTGTCTCGAAATTGTCTCCAACCACAGAACAGGGCAGATCAAGGCTGTCAGGTGGAACAGTTGAAGAATCAGAAATGTCTGGCAAAAAGTCTTCAGGTGCACCAATTTGATTGCCTTCATCATTATTCTCCACTTCAGGAGTATCGTTGTTGCCCTCACCTGTGAACAACATAGAACTGTTCTCCAAATCAGCCGAACCGTCTTCATGATCAATTGACGACTGCGACTCACTTTCCGTAAAAAAACGCATTTCATATGACCTCATTTTCTTGGGAGCAGGTTCATCCCGCTTTTTGCGGCTGTATAGCCTAACGAATCTCTTTTCTAAGTTTGCTGATATTAATTGAAGCTGCTTGTTACTGAAAATCAACGGGCGTTCAGCATGCATTTCTGAATGTGGGCATTGGCAGTCCCAATTTCCTTCGCCAAAAAAGTTTTCCCCGTAAAAAACAGTCAGTTCGTCATTCTTCTGTATATTTTTAGTTATTTTCAACTTGACACACTTCTGGTTTTTGTAAGTTGAAGCAACGTATTGAGTATTGGGTCTGCAGGAATGATTTGCGAATCTGACCGGACCGATCATAATTCTGTTGTTTCGACAGATCTCGGTTCCAGCAAATATTGAAATGGGCTCAAATAGGTAAAGCTCTTCACCTTTAACACTTTGAAGGAGTGCATGAAGGTCCGGCAACAACAGGTCACGATTCCTACTGAAAATGAAATTTTCATCCTTGCCGTAAAACAGTCCATATCCTCCAAAGTCATCGTGTTCAAAAAGAAATCCCGCTCCCAATCCTTCTTGATAACAGGATTTTAATAGGTTATAGGTTTTTTTATATGACATCTTGTTATCTAGCAATTTTTTGAAGGCTTCATCGTCAATTTCAGCTACCATTGACCTCACGCGCCGGTTTTTTTTTGCTATCAAGTCATTTGAGACGTGAGCATCGCATTGAGCAAGGATAACTGATCGACTTTCTTTCTCCTGCATGTCCTGCTCTCAAAACTTTTTATTCGAATTCATTAACAGGTTTAAAAAAAACCACAATCGGTCCTACGTAGCAATTTACGTTTTTGTCTAAATCGAGTTGAAGTTATAACTTAAAATAAAGGAGTAAAAAACGGAGTAAAAATAACGGAGTAAAAATAACGGAAGAGAACGAAAATAAAAATAGCCTCAATATATGTAATAAAGCTAAAGATCCGAATAATACTTGACGTTTATTATGGCAACAATAAGCATTTTACTTATCTGAAAATATTATCAAACCTTAACGACTGGCGGTTTGAAGAAAGTCTGAAAAATAGTCTTTTTTCATTTAAATTCGTTACCACACTCATTCCCTTTTTTAGGATGACATGAGCACATTGAAAGGAAAATGATCGAAGGCTCCTCAACAAATTTTGTCCTAGAAAATCTTTAAGGCCTCTAAAAGTCCGCGAAACATCAAAAAAAGCGCCGAGTATACAATTGAATTGAAAGTGGCGGGATAGACATCAACTCTACAAATAATAAAGGCCCGCCTGCATAGAATTGAAATCAAATATATCAATAGCAAAAGTCATTTCAATTTGCAATTCCACTGTTGCTCAACAAGAAACCGCTGCTCAACAAAAAAAGCATATCGGTCAGCACTTTATGGAGAGGAAAAATTACATACAAATCAACACTCAGGAAAATTTAGGTTAACAGCAGATCAATTTTTTTTGGAAAATTGCACAACGGAAAACATTTTTAAGACAAGTTTCCATCGAACAATTGACAGTTCCGAGCATTTGTTTCATCACAATTTATTTTACAAGAAACTTTTGTTTCCTTCACAAGCAATAGACAGAAAAATTAAATTAAAACGAGCACCCAATTGAACCTTTCCGATAAATTGTGGTTGGATGCACAAAGGCCCCAAAAGGTTTACTCTTAGGGATTACAATACTAAGAATAAACAGCAAAAGAATTAATTGGTCTAGCACGCATTGAATTGAGTTAATTTAGATGTCCAAAAGAAATATTGAAGAGGGAAAACGTAAAAGATTGTCAGCACTTCTTATAGGAAAAACGATACAAACTGCATTCATGTTGATTCAGAGTTCGATTACCACTGCTGCGGAAAGGCCACTCTGTTATCGCACAAAGAAAAATAGATACTAACTTCACACTTTTCCAGAAAAATATGTTAACTATATAAAGGAATTTACATTTAGAAACTGTCTGCATCCGAAAATCGACAATTGTGATTATCGCATAGATCTGATTGCTCTTACCGGAGAATTTCGTTTGGATAACAGAGTGCGACGCACAGCAGAATTGATAGGAGGGCGCGCATATAAACATTTTGGAATAGATGACCGATCATCTGATTTACTGAAACCAGATTTCTCAAAAAGATGACAGTTGGCCTAGGAAAAAGCAATTGAAAGAATTCGCAAATCGAATCTGATGTTTCTTTTGTAAAGGTAACAACGTTTTTAAAGGAAACGCGATACTACTAAAATATTGAAAGAGTTAACTTAGCTTCAAACACATTTATTACGTTGCAGCAGTTTAGCAAAACAAAACAAATTTAGTTTACAGAAGTCTTGCCACAATCGGCAATTCAACGCATTTGCGAACGTTTCACTTGTCAGCTTTTTTCGACTCTTTCGCGCACTTCTTTTTGTAATCCAATCCCAATTGATTGGCGGCACTTCTGGCTTCCCGCAAGCAATATTCCGGTTCGCGTGGGTATTTTTGTTTAACAACTGTATTGAACATTTTCTCTAACGCAAAGTCAATGCGGGGTCTTGACTTTATCTTACATCTTTGCTGCCCGATCATGTAATCCTGGAGCAAACAGTTCTCGTTTTCCCCAAACAGAGCTTTCGCCAGTTCTCTACCAAATCGACAAGGATCAGAACCAGCAACAAGATCCATTAAATTACGTCCCTTGTAGATAACAGGCTTTAGATTTTCATTATTGTAGGTAACGTTTTCGCCCATCAACTCACTTTCTACAATTGTTAGGAACTCGAGGTTGTCAGCTTTCAACTCCTGCCGTAAATGTTTTAGTCTAGATCTATGAGCGTCAATGAGAGAATCCAGTCGAATGCCGAGAGCGTTAATTGTTGAGCATTGCTTTGGTGTAGTGGTCATCTCACCCGTTACTGCCGAGACGAGATTTTTGGACTGCGGAAGCGTAATGTCGAGCCCTATGTTGGATTCGTTATCTTTATCTGGAGGAAGCTCCTTGTTTCCTTCAATGACAGAGGGCATAGGCTCATTTTCACTCTCTGAGTCGGAACTGTACAGCAGTTGTTTATTGCTGATACGCGGCATGATAGTCTCTTAAAAACGGTAAAAACTGAAATACGCTAGAAAACGACATCAAACAGAATAATTTTCCAGGCGAACTGCAAAACTGTTTTTTTACAAGACACACCCTCAATTAATCTTTCCCTTCAGACTCCTAGCTGAACAAATTTTAGAAGTCGCCCATAGTCTGGTACACAATTTAAAATGAATGGGGAAAAAGAGAAAACAAACAAAGTATTTTTTGAATTTGAAGATGAATGAAACACAAAGTGTCTGATCAACGCAAAACTTTTTGTATATAAATTGACTGAGCATATAACGTTAAAGTTCCCAAGAAGCGTACAAATCAATAACCCGCATTACAGCAACTTCTTTAAAGGCACTCGGTGCTGGCAGAGGCAAATTGATATAAACAGATTAGATATATAGGTAAACAAAGCAACACTTCACAGAAGCTATTTGAGAACCTAATTGTAGAATTTTAATCAACAGAATCATGTCAAATTGAGTGACAAAAATAACATCCTGAATTAGGCCCATAATTTGATCAAATTGGGAAAAAGAACAGCGTAACAGCAAGCAAGTTTATTAGAACTAAATTTCACCGGTATCTATAACAATCAGATTATTGCGATTAATAGTTCAGAGAAGAGTTAACGCAGTAACTGTTGAAACCAAAGGTCAAACTCAAATTGGTCGTTCAACGCAAAACTAATTATTATCAAATCAAGGAATAAACGAATGTAATCGGATTTCTCAAAAACCTACGAAGATCTAAATTGAATTACAGCCGTTTCAATGCAAGCACTCGGTGCTGGCACAAGCAAATTGATACAAAGTGTTTTGATATATAGACATACTAAAGAAGCAATTATAAGAACCTTTTGAGAGCCTAACAGTAGACCTCTGATGCGCAATGTGTCAGATCCGGTGACAAAACAAAAATAATAATCATCAATAAAAATGACTACATTAGATCATATCAAAAAGTTATGTCCATTTGTTACATAACTTAGGAAATGAAAAGGCATAATCGTAGGCACACTAATGAGAAATTAACATCGCTGATAACTATATAATCAGTTTAGTGTGAAGGCGTCTATTGCATAAAAACATGCGATACAAAATTAACTTGGTCTCAGCTGACAAGTTTTATAGCAAGCATACTTCTGTCGCCTAAGTTAGCGACTTACTCGATATACAAGGCCACAGTTGGCCCTACAGATCATTTGGATCGCTATTTTTGTCACCTGAGTGCGAATACTTGGTCTTCATGTCTGTGCCGTATTGATTGGCGCCCCTGATTGCTTCTCGCACTGCCTTGTTTGATTCGTTAGGGAAAAAACGACCCACACATTCCTTGAAAAGAGACTCTTTTTCAGGATCGGCCGCTTTTCGGCAGTTGTTTTTGGTAACTTTTATGTCCAGCCTTTGAGTTATCAGGTCACACGAGCTTTCGGCGCCAAAAATAGTT
Source organism: Convolutriloba macropyga (assembly GCF_964194025.1). Classification (NCBI taxonomy): domain Eukaryota; kingdom Metazoa; phylum Xenacoelomorpha; order Acoela; family Convolutidae; genus Convolutriloba; species Convolutriloba macropyga. The sequence goes on from NC_134474.1 coordinate 60,333,781, forward strand.
GCAGCTAGCAAGCGCCCAAACGATGACGGTCCACCAACAGGCTTCAAGCTCATTAGATCAAGCGAGTTGAAGATCAGAGGTTCCGATGACTGAGGCACTACGGCCTCCATAGTATGATCTCCCTTCTGCTTTCGCAGCAACTCAGCAAATCGGCTTCGAAATCGATTGTTCTCCAAGGAGATTTTTCTGGCGTGCTCTTCGTGAACAGCGATCAGCCGCCTCATTTTTGTTTCAATCAGTTTGACAAGCTCGTCCGAAAAATTCTCTATCTGGGGATTCAAAGAAATTTGACTCACATCATTTGAATCATCATTGACATCTGTTTGCTCGAAGGACAAGACAGGTTCATACGCACTCTCTGCTAATTTTGAAGGGATCACTTTAATAACCTTTTTTTCGATTTAGTTTTAGCCGGGGAAGCGCTCGGCCTCTTTTTGCTAACAGAAGTACCTTGTTCTTCGACATCAGAAGCGACTGTTGAAACATTCGCAAGAGTCTTTGACGGCGTCTGATTTTCATGTAGACTGACATCACTCAGTGCCCCTCCTGCATCTAACATCCTTTTATGTACGTACGCTATTGCACCATCAATGACTGTATTAGCGACGACACCCGTTAACGAACATTCGATTGGTTTGCCTTCGTATTGTAGAGTGATTTTCGTTTTGGCAGGCTTTTTCTCCGAGTTTAACTTTTCCCGAACAGTCATTCCTGTAGGCCACATCACGCTATTATACGGTATGACTATTGGTTGGAGGTCACCTTTATTTACAAAGAGCCAACTTAGCGACCTTGCACGCTTCAATAGTTCGTCATCAAAATCCTCATAATTCTGCGAACACTGACCTTTCGTGCTTCTCGATGGTCTATTCATTTTCAATCTATGGCAAAAAAGCAACTAAAGATGATTTTTAGCCGAGGTCACGCAACAAGACATTAAAAGAGTAAAAAATTTCGAAAACTTCTCACAAAAAATATTCAGCTTTTCACTCATTATGCTCTACATTTTTTCAAGATTCTCATCCTCTTTTGAGCTTTCCGCGATCTGCAAACGTTGTTGCAAACAGTAAAATTTTACTGGGAAACTAAACCAGATCCAGCTAATTAGATGAAACAAAGAAGTATGGCAACAACCACTGAGAGTGAATTAGCCTTTACTGATTGCGCTTAGTTAGGCAACAGCTGTCTCAACACAAGAAGAAAAGCTTCGATTAACACAAAATTTCATTGCTAAGCATTGGAGAAAAACACCAGCATAAGTAAAATGTTAGGTCACTTAGTGACTCCTTGGAACTCAGGAACATTGTATCAGAATAAAGTAAATGAATAAACTTACAAAGTTTCAAAACATATTTCAAAATTGTCAATAATATATCAAATGCAAACAATTTTAATATACAAGATTTTCAGAGAATTTTTTTGTAGCGAGGTATTCTACCTCTTCAACGAATAGGAGGCCTCAATTGGCCCTACAGTTCTCTGTAATGATTGCCTTTGAAAGTTGCGGCGTCATCTTGAGTAACCGTAGCCATGAGAGAAGTGGAAGGCTGCTGATTTTCAAGGCCTAGCGAGCTAATTGCATCAACATGCTTTTCAACATCAAGTTTTGCAGAATCAAGGAGAACAGTAGCAATCACTTCAATCAGCAAACAACAAATTTGTTTTCCTTGGTAGTTCAGAGTCATCTTTGTTCTATAGGGCTTTTTTTCGAGATTGACTTTCTCTTTAACGGTTATTGCGGCCGGCCACATCACGCTATTGTATGTTATAACCATTGGTTGAAATTCGCCTTCAATAATAAAAATCCAGCTCAGCGATCTCGCGTATTCCAACAGCGCCTCATCACGCTCCTTTTCTGTTAGGACAGCTTGATCTTTGACGGGATTTGAGGACATTTTTGATCTATGATGGTGAAAACTGACTGATGTTTACTTTTTAAAAGAGGAAATGAGGTAAGAAATTCAGATTATTTCATTTTAGTCAAATGCAGAACTATTAATGACAGGGGTATGCATGGGAGAACATATGTGACTAAAATTTTTCCGAAATAAACCTCTGAATCTCACTCATATTTCCTACGTAGGCCCTAAATTGATTTGAATAAGTCCTTCCCTATATTGGAAAACACTTTTTGTTAAACTGCATATAGAGTCTTTTGAGCGCAAAATCTGACAACATGTTAAGTACTTCTTTCTCAGACTACCTAGAACAATTATTTCTTCTGCTTTAGAACCTATTTTCATTTTCCCACTCCTACTTAGGCGTTCAATTGATTAGAATGTGTCCTTCAATCTATTGCAAAACACTTTTTGTTAAACTGTATATAGATAGTCTTTTGAGCGCAAAATCTGTTAACGTGTTAAGTACTTCTTTCTCAGACCACCTAGCACGCTAATTCCTTCTGCTTTAGAACCTACTTTGATTTTTCAACTACTACTTAGGCGCTCAAGTGATTTGAACAAGTCCTTCAGTATATTGGAAAAGAATTTTTGTTAAACTGCATATATTCTTTTGAGCGCAAATTTTGACAATGTGTTGAGTACTTCTTTCTCAGACCATCTAAAACAATAATTCCTGCTGCTGTAGAACCTACTTGGATTTTCCCACACCTACATAGGCTCTCAATTCATATGAACAAGTCCTTCAATATATTGGAAAACACTTTTTGTTAAACTGCATATAGATAGTCTTTTGAGCGCAAAATTTGACGTGTTGAGTACTTCTTTCTCAGACCATCTAGAACAATAATTTCTGCTGCTGTAGAACCTACTTGGATTTCCCCACTCCTAATTAGGCGCTCAATTGATTTGAACAAGTCCTTCACTATATTGGAAAACACTTTTTGTTAAACTGCATATAGAGTCTTTTGAGCGCAAAATCTGACAACGTGTTAAGTACTTCTTTTTCGGACCACCTAGAACAATAATTCCTTCTGCCTTAGAACCTATTTGCTTTTTCCCACTCTTACGTAGGCGCTCAATTGATTTGAACAAGTCCTTCACTATATTGAAAAACACTTTCTGCTAAACTGCATATAGATAGTCTTTTGAGCGCAAAATCTGACGTGTTGAGTACTTCTTTCTCAGACCACCTAGAACTTTAATTCCTGCTGCTGTAAAACCTACTTGGATTTTCCCACTCCTACGGAGGCACTCGATCGATTTGAACAAGTCCTTCACTATATTGGAAAACACTTTTTGTTAAACTGCAAATAGACAGTCTTTTGAGCGCAAAATCTGACAACGTGTTAAGTACTTTTTTCTCAGACCACCTAGAACGATCATTCCTTCTGCTTTAGTACCTATTTGCATTTTCCCACTCCTACTTAGGTGCTCAATTGATTTGAAAAAGTCCTTCCCTATATTGGAAAACACTTTTTGTTAAACTGCATATAGAGAGTCTTTTGAGCGCAAAATCTGACAACATGTTAAGTACTTCTTTCTCAGACTACCTAGAACAATTATTTCTTCTGCTTTAGAACCTATTTTCATTTTCCCACTCCTACTTAGGCGTTCAATTGATTAGAATGTGTCCTTCACTCTATTGCAAAACACTTTTTGTTAAACTGTATATAGATAGTCTTTTGAGCGCAAAATCTGTTAACGTGTTAAGTACTTCTTTCTCAGACCACCTAGAACACTAATTCCTTCTGCTTTAGAACTTACTTTGATTTTCCAACTACTACTTAGGCGCTCAATTGATTTGAATGAGTCCTTCACTATATTGGAAAATACTTTTTGTTAAACTGCATATAGATAGACTTTTGAGTGCAAAATCTGACAACGTGTTAAGTAATTCTTTCTCAGACCACCTAGAACGATTATTTCTTCTGCTTTAGAACCTATTTTCATTTTCCCACTCCTACTTAGGCGTTCAATTGATTTGAATGAGTCCTTCACTCTATTGCAAAACACTTTTTGTTAAACTGTATATAGATAGTCTTTTGAGCGCAAAATCTGTTATCGTGTTAAGTACTTCTTTCTCAGACCACCTAGAACGATAATTCCTTCTGCTTTAGAACCTATTTACATTTTCTCACTCCTACGAAGGTGCTCAATTGATTTGAACAAGTCCTTCCCTATATTGGAAAACACTTTTTGTTAAACTGCATATAGAGAGTCTTTTGAGCGCAAAATCTGACAACATGTTAAGTACTTCTTTCTCAGACCACCTAGAACGATTATTCCTTCTAGTTTAGAACCTATTTTGATTTTCCCACTCCTACTTAGGCGCTCAATTGATTTGAATGAGTCCTTCACTATATTGCAAAACACTTTTTGTTAAACTGTATATAGATAGTTTTTTGAGCGCAAAATCTGACAACGTGTTAAGTACTTCTTCCTCAGACCACCTAGAACGATTATTCCTTCTACTTTAGAACCTATTTTGATTTTCCCACTCCTACTTAGGCGCTCAAATGATTTGAATGAGTCCTTCACTATATTGCAAAACACCTTTTGTTAAACTGTATATAGATAGAATTTTGAGTGCAAAATCTGACAACGTGTTAAGTACTTCTTTCTCAGACCACCTAGAACGATTATTTCTTCTGCTTTAGAACCTATTTAGACTTTCCCACTCCTACTTAGGCGCTCAATTGATTTGAATGAGTCCTTCACTATATTGCAAAACACTTTTTGTTAAACTGTATATAGATAGTCTTTTGAGCGCAAAATCTGACAACGTGTTAAGTACTTCTTTCTCAGACCACCTAGAACGATAATTCCTTCTGCTTTAGAACCTATTTACATTTTCCCACTCCTACGAAGGTGCTCAATTGATTTGAACAAGTCCTTCCCTATATTGGAGAACTTTTTGTTAAACTGCATATAGAGAGTCTTTTGAGCGCAAAATCTGACAACATGTTAAGTACTTCTTTCTCAGACCACCTAGAACGATTATTCCTTCTACTTTAAAACCTATTTTGATTTTCCCACTCCTACTTAGGCGCTCAATTGATTTGAATGAGTCCTTCACTATATTGCAAATCACCTTTTGTTAAACTGTATATAGATAGACTTTTGAGTGCAAAATCTGACAACGTGTTAAGTACTTCTTTCTCAGACCACCTAGAACGATTATTTCTTCTGCTTTAGATCCGATTTAGATTTTCCCACTATTACTTAGGCGCTCAATTGATTTGAATGAGTCCTTCACTATATTGCGAAACACTTTTTGTTAAACTGTATATAGATAGTCTTTTGAGCGCAAAATCTGACAACGTGTTAAGTACTTCTTTCTCAGACCACCTAAAACGATAATTCCTTCTGCTTTAAAACCTATTTACAGTTTCCCACTCCTACGAAGGTGCTCAATTGATTCGAACAAGTCCTTCACTATATTGGAAAATACTTTTTGTTAAACTGTATATAGATAGAATTTTGAGTGCAAAATCTGACAACGTGTTAAGTACTTCTTTCTCAGACCACCTAGAACGATTATTTCTTCTGCTTTAAAACCTATTTTGATTTTCCCACTCCTACTTAGGCGCTCAATTGATTTGAATGAGCCCTTCACTATATTGCAAAACACCTTTTGTTAAAATGTATATAGATAGACTTTTGAGTGCAAAATCTGACAACGTGTTAAGTACTTCTTTCTCAGACCACCTAGAACGATTATTTCTTCTGCTTTAGATCCGATTTAGATTTTCCCACTATTACTTAGGCGCTCAATTGATTTGAATGAGTCCTTCACTATATTGCGAAACACTTTTTGTTAAACTGTATATAGATAGTCTTTTGAGCGCAAAATCTGACAACGTGTTAAGTACTTCTTTCTCAGACCACCTAGAAAGATAATTCCTTCTGCTTTAGAACCTATTTACATTTTCCCACTCCTACGAAGGTGCTCAATTGATTTGAACAAGTCCTTCCCTATATTGGAAAACACTTTTTGTTAAACTGCATATAGAGAGTCTTTTGAGCGCAAAATCTGACAACGTGTTAAGTACTTCTTCCTCAGACCACCTAGAACGATTATTCCTTCTACTTTAGAACCTATTTTGATTTTCCCACTCCTACTTAGGCGCTCAATTGATTTGAATGAGTCCTTCACTATATTGCAAAACACCTTTTGTTAAACTGTATATAGATAGACTTTTGAGTGCAAAATCTGACAACGTGTTAAGTACTTCTTTCTCAGACCACCTAGAACGATAATTCCTTCTGCTTTAAAACCTATTTACAGTTTCCCACTCCTACGATGGTGCTCAATTGATTTGAACAAGTCCTTCCCTATATTGGAAAACACTTTTTGTTAAACTGCATATAGATAGATTTTGAGTGCAAAATCTGACAACGTGTTAAGTACTTCTTCCTCAGACCACCTAGAACGATTATTCCTTCTACCTTAGAACCTATTTTGATTTTCCCACTCCTACTTAGGCGCTATATTGATTTGAATGAGTCCTTCACTATATTGCAAAACACGTTTTGTTAAACTGTATATAGATAGTCTTTTGAGCGCAAAATCTGACAACATGTTAAGTACTTCTTTCTCAGACCACCTAGAACGATAATTCCTTCTGCTTTAGAACCTACTTGGATTTCCCCACTCCTACGTAGGCGCTCAATTGATTCGAACAAGTCCTTCACTATATTGGAAAATACTTTTTGTTAAACTGCATATAGATAGACTTTTGAGTGCAAAATCTGACAACGTGTTCAGTACTTCTTTCTCAGACCACCTAGAACAATAATTCCTTCTGCTTTAGAACCTATTTTGATTTTCCCACTCCTACGTAGGCGCTCAGTATATTTGAATGAGTCCGTCACTATATTGGAAAACACTTTTTGTTAAACTGCATATAGATAGCCTTTTGAGCGTAAAATCTGACAACATGTTAAGTACTTCTTTCTCAGACCACCTAGAACGATTATTCCTTCTACTTTAGAACCTATTTTGATTTTCCCACTCCTACTTAGGCGCTCAATTGATTTGAATAAGTCCTTCACTATATTGCAAAACACTTTTTGTTAAACTGTATATAGATAGTCTTTTGAGCGCAAAATCTGAAAACGTGTTAAGTACGTCTTCCTCAGACCACCTAGAACGATTATTCCTTCGACTTTAGAACCTATTTTGATTTCCCCGCTCCTACTTAGGCGCTCAATTGATTTGGATGAGTCCTTCACTATATTGCAAAACACCTTTTGTTAAACTGTATATAGATAGACTTTTGAGTGCAAAATCTGACAACGTGTTAAGTACCTCTTTCTCAGACCACCTAGAAAAATTATTTCTTCTGCTTTAGAACCTATTTAGATTTTCCCACTCCTACTTAGGCGCTCAATTGATTTGAATGAGTCCTTCACTATATTGCAAAACACTTCTTGTTAAACTGTATATAGATAGTCTTTTGAGCGCAAAATCTGACAACGTGTTAAGTACTTCTTTCTCAGACCACCTAGAACAATAATTCCTTCTGCTTTAAAACCTATTTACAGTTTCCCACTCCTACGAATGTGCTCAATTGATTTGAACAAGTCCTTCCCTATATTGGAAAACACTTTTTGTTAAACTGCATATAGATAGACTTTTGAGTGCAAAATCTGACAACGTGTTAAGTACTTCTTTCTCAGACCACCTAGAACGATTATTCCTTCTACCTTAGAACCTATTTTGATTTTCCCACTCCTACTTAGGCGCTCAGTAGATTTGAATGAGTCCGTCACTATATTGCAAAACACTTTTTGTTAAACTGTATATAGATAGTCTTTTGAGCGCAAAATCTGACAACGTGTTAAGTACTTCTTTCTCAGACCACCTAGAACAATAATTTCTTTTGCTTTAGAACCTACTTGGATTTTCCCACTCCTACTTGAGCGCTCAATTGATTTGAACAAGTCCTTCACTATATTGGAAAATACTTTTTGTTAAACTGCATATAGATAGACTTTTGAGTGCAAAATCTGACAACGTGTTAAGTACTTCTTTCTCAGACCACCTAGAACAATAATTCCTTCTGCTTTAAAACCTATTTTGATTTTCCCACTCCTACTTAGGCGCTCAATAGATTTGAATGAGTCCGTCACTGTATTGCAAAACACTTTTTGTTAAACTGTATATAGATAGTCTTTTGAGCGCAAAATCTGACAACGTGTTAAGTACTTCTTTCTCAGACCACCAAGAACAATAATTCCTTCTGCTTTAGAACCTATTTTGATTTTCCCACTCCTACTTAGACGCTCAATAGATTTGAATGAGTCCTTCACTATATTGCAAAACACTTTTTGTTAAACTGTATATAGATAATCTTTTGAGCGCAAAATCTGACAACGTGTTAAGTACTTCTTTCTCAGACCACCTAGAACAATAATTACTTCTGCTTTAGGACCTAATTGGATTTTCCCACTCCTACTTAGGCGCTCAATTGATTTGAACAAGTCCTTCACTATATTGGAAAATACTTTTAGTTAAACTGCATATAGATAGACTTTTGAGTGCAAAATCTGACAACGTGTTAAGTACTTCTTTCTCAGACCACCTAGAATAATAATTCCTTCTGCTTTAGAACCTATTTTGATTTTCCCACTCCTACTTAGGCGCTCAATAGATTTGAATGAGTCCGTCACTATGTTGCAAAACACTTTTTTGTTAAACTTTATATAGATAGTCTTTTGAGCGCAAAATCTGACAACGTGTTAAGTACTTCTTTCTCAGACCACCTAGAACAATAATTCCTTCTGCTTTAGAACCTATTTTGATTTTCCCACTCCTTCTTAGGCGCTCAATAGATTTGAATGAGTCCTTCACTATATTGCAAAACACTTTTTGTTAAACTGTATATAGATAGTCTTTTGAGCGCAAAATCTGACAACGTGTTAAGTGCTACTTTCTCAGACCACCTAGAACAATAATTCCTTCTGCTTCAGAACCTACTTGGATTTTCCCACTCCTACTTGGGCGCTCAAGTGATTTGAACAAGTCCTTCAGTATATTGGAAAACACTTTTTGATAAACTGCATATAGACAGTCTTTTGAGCGCAAAATCTGACAACATGTTAATTACTTCTTTCTCAGATCACCTAGAACGATAATTCCTTCTGCTTTAGAACTTACTTGGATTTTCCCACTCCTACGTAGGTGCTCAATTGATTTGAACAAGTCCTTCAATATATTGGAAAACAATTTTTGTTAAACTGCATATAGATAGTCTTTTGAGCGCAAAATCTGACAACGTGTTAAGTACTTCTTTCTCAGACCACCTAGAACGATAATTCCTTCTGCTTTAGAACTTACTTGGATTTTCCCACTCCTACTTAGGCGCTCAAGTGATTTGAACAATTCCTTCAGTATATTGGAAAACACTTTTTGTTAAATTGCATATAGACAGTCTTTTGAGCGCAAAATCTGACAACATGTTAAGTACTTCTTTCTCAGACCACCTAGAACGATAATTCCTTCTGCTTTAGAAGTTAATTGGATTGTCCCACTCCTACTTAGGCGCTCAAGTGATTTGAACAAGTCCTTCACTATATTGGAAAATACTTTTTGTTAAACTGCATATAGATAGACTTTTGAGTGCAAAATCTGACAACGTGTTAAGTACTTCTTTCTCAGACCACCTAGAACAATAATTCCTTCTGCTTTAAAACCTATTTTCATTTTCCCACTCCTACTTAGGCGCTCAATAGATTTGAATGAGTCCGTCACTGTATTGCAAAACACTTTTTGTTAAACTGTATATAGATAGTCTTTTGAGCGCAAAATCTGACAACGTGTTAAGTACTTCTTTCTCAGACCACCAAGAACAATAATTCCTTCTGCTTTAGAACCTATTTTGATTTTCCCACTCCTACTTAGACGCTCAATAGATTTGAATGAGTCCTTCACTATATTGCAAAACACTTTTTGTTAAACTGTATATAGATAATCTTTTGAGCGCAAAATCTGACAACGTGTTAAGTACTTCTTTCTCAGACCACCTAGAACAATAATTACTTCTGCTTTAGGACCTAATTGGATTTTCCCACTCCTACTTAGGCGCTCAATCGATTTGAACAAGTCCTTCACTATATTGGAAATTACTTTTTGTTAAACTGCATATAGATAGACTTTTGAGTGCAAAATCTGACAACGTGTTAAGTACTTCTTTCTCAGACCACCTAGAATAATAATTCCTTCTGCTTTAGAACCTATTTTGATTTTCCCACTCCTACCTAGGCGCTCAATAGATTTGAATGAGTCCGTCACTATGTTGCAAAACACTTTTTTGTTAAACTGTATATAGATAGTCTTTTGAGCGCAAAATCTGACAACGTGTTAAGTACTTCTTTCTCAGACCACCTAGAACAATAATTCCTTCTGCTTTAGAACTTATTTTGATTTTCCCACTCCTACTTAGGCGCTCAATAGATTTGAATGAGTCCTTCACTATATTGCAAAACACTTTTTGTTAAACTGTATATAGATAGTCTTTTGAGCGCAAAATCTGACAACGTGTTAAGTGCTACTTTCTCAGACCACCTAGAACAATAATTCCTTCTGCTTCAGAACCTACTTGGATTTTCCCACTCCTACTTGGGCGCTCAAGTGATTTGAACAAGTCCTTCAGTATATTGGAAAACACTTTTTGATAAACTGCATATAGACAGTGTTTTGAGCGCAAAATCTGACAACATGTTAAGTACTTCTTTCTCAGATCACCTAGAACGATAATTCCTTCTGCTTTAGAACTTAATTGGATTTTCCCACTCCTACGGAGGCGCTCAATTGATTTGAACAAGTCCTTCAATATATTGGAAAATAATTTTTGTTGAACTGCATATAGATAGTCTTTTGAGCGCAAAATCTGACAACGTGTTAAGTACTTCTTTCTCAGACCACCTAGAACGATAATTCCTTCTGCTTTAGAACTTACTTGGATTTTCCCACTCCTACTTAGGCGCTCAAGTGATTTGAACAATTCCTTCAGTATATTGGAAAACACTTTTTGTTAAACTGCATATAGACAGTCTTTTGAGCGCAAAATCTGACAACATGTTAAGTACTTCTTTCTCAGACCACCTAGAACGATAATTCCTTCTGCTTTAGAACTTAATTGGATTGTCCCACTCCTACTTAGGCGCTCAAGTGATTTGAACAAGTCCTTCAGTATATTGGAAAACACTTTTTGTTAAACTGCATATAGAAAGTCCTTTGAGCGCAAAATCTGACAACATGTTAAGTACTTCTTTCTCAGATCACCTAGAACGATAATTCCTTCTGCTTTAAAACCTATTTGCATTTTACCACTCCTACGTAGGTGCTCAATTGATTTGAACAAGTCCTTCCCTATTTTGGAAAACACTTTTTGTTAAACTGCATATAGATAGTCTTTTTTGAGTGCAAAATCTGACAACGTGTTAAGTACTTCTTTCTCAGACCACCTAGAACGATAATTCCTTCAGCTTTAGAACTTACTTGGATTTTCCCACTCCTACGTAGGCGCTCAATTGATTTGAACAAGTCCTTCACTATATTGGAAAATACTTTTTGTTAAACTGCATATAGATAGTCTTTTTGAGCGCAAAATCTGACAACGTGTTAAGTACTTCTTTCTCAGACCACGTAGAACGATAATTCCTTCTGCTTTAGAAACTACTTGGATTTTCCCACTCCTACTTAGGCGCTCAAGTGATTTGAACAAGTCCTTCAGTATATTGGAAAACACTTTTTGTTAAACTGCATATAGACAGTCTTTTGAGCGCAAAATCTGACAACGTGTTAAGTACTTCTTTCTCAGGTCACCTAGAACGATAATTCCTTCTGCTTTAGAACTTAATTGAATTTTCCCACACCTACATAGGCGCTCAATTGATTTGAACAAGTCCTTCAGTATATTGGAAAACACTTTTTCTTAAACTGCATATAGACAGTCCTTTGAGCGCAAAATCTGACAACATGTTAAGTACTTCTTTTTCAGATCACCTAGAACGATAGTTCCTTCTGCTTTAGAACCTATTTGCATTTTCCCACTCCTACGTAGGTGCTCAAATGATTTGAACAAGTCCTTCCCTATTTTGGAAAACACTTTGTTAAACTGCATATAGATAGTCTTTTTTGAGTGCAAAATCTGACAACGTGTTAAGTACTTCTTTCTCAGACCACCTAGAACGATAATTCCTTCTGCTTTAGAACTTACTTGGATTTTCCCACTCCTACGTAGGCGCTCAATTGATTTGAACAAGTCCTTCACTATATTGGAAAATACTTTTTGTTAAACTGCATATAGATAGTCTGTTGAGCGCAAAATCTGACAACGTGTTAAGTACTTCTTTCTCAGACCACCTAGAACGATAATTCCTTCTGCTTTAGAACCTAATTGAATTTTCCCACTCCTACGTAGGCGCTCAATTGATTTGAACAAGTCCTTCACTATATTGAAAAATACTTTTTGTTAAACTGCACATAGATAGTCTGTTGAGTGCAAAATCTGACAACGTCTTAAGTACTTCTTGCTCAGACCACCTCGAACGATAATTCCTTCTGCTGTAGAACCTACTTGGATTTTCCCACTCCTACTTAGGCGCTCAAGTGATTTGAACAAGTCCTTCAGTATATTGGAAAAGACTTTTTGTTAAACTGCATATACAGTATTTTGGGCGCAAAATCTGACAACATGTTAAGTACTTCTTTCTCAGATCGCCTAGAACGATAATTCTTTTTGCTTTAGAACCTAATTGGATTTTCCCACTCCTACTTAGGCGCTCAATTGATTTGAACAAGTCCTTCACTATATTGGAAAACACTTTTTGTTAAACTGCATATAGACAGTCCTTTGAGCGCAAAATCTGACAACATGTTAAGTACTTCTTTCTCAGACCACCTAGAACGATAATTCCTTCTGCTTTAGAACCTAATTGAATTTTCCCACTCCTACGTAGGCGCTCAATTGATTTGAACAAGTCCTTCACTATATTGGAAAACACTTTTTGTTAAACTGCATATAGATAGCCTTTTGAGTGCAAAATCTGACAACGTCTTAAGTACTTCTTTCTCAGACCACCTCGAACGATAATTCCTTCTGCTGTAGAACCTACTTGGATTTTCCCACTCCTACTTAGGCGCTCAAGTGATTTGAACAAGTCCTTCAGTATATTGGAAAAACTTTTTGTTAAACTGCATATACAGTCTTTTGAGCGCAAAATCTGACAACATGTTAAGTACTTCTTTCTCAGATCGCCTAGAACGATAATACTTTTTGCTTTAGAACCTAATTGGATTTTTGCACTCCTACTTAGGCGCTCAATTGATTTGAACAAGTCCTTCACTATATTGGAAAACACTTTTTGTTAAACTGCATATAGATAGTCTGTTGAGCGCAAAATCTGACAACGTGTTAAGTACTTCTTTCTCAGACCACCTAGAACAATAATTCCTTCTGCTTTAGAACCTAATTGAATTTTCCCACTCCTACGTAGGCGCTCAATTCATTTGAACAAGTCCTTCACTATATTGGAAAACACTTTTTGTTAAACTGCATATAGATAGCCTTTTGAGTGCAAAATCTGACAACGTCTTAAGTACTTCTTTCTCAGACCACCTCGAACGATAATTCCTTCTGCAGTAGAACCTACTTGGATTTTCCCACTCCTACTTAGGCGCTCAAGTGATTTGAACAAGTCCTTCAGTATATTGCAAAAGACTTGTTAAACTGCATATACAGTCTTTTGAGCGCAAAATCTGACAACATGTTAAGTACTTCTTTCTCAGATCGCCTAGAACGATAATTCTTTTTGCTTTAGAACCTAATTGGATTTTCCCACTCCTACTTAGGCGCTCAACTGATTTGAACAAGTCCTTCACTATATTGGAAAACACTTTTTGTTAAACTGCATATAGATAGCCTTTTGAGCGTAAAATCTGACAACGTGTTAAGTACTTCTTTCTCAGAACACCTAGAACGATAATTCCTTCTGCTTTAGAACCTACTTGGATTTTCCCACTCCTACTTAGGCGCTCAATTGATTTGAACAAGTCCTTCACTATATTGGAAAATAGTTTTTGTTAAACTGCATATAGATAGTCTTTTGAGCGCAAAATCTGACAACGTGTAAAGTACTTCTTTCTCAGACCACCTAGAACAATAATTCCTTCTGCCTTAGAACCTACTTGAATTTTCCCACTCCTACTTAGGCGCTCAAGTGATTTGAACAAGTCCTTCAGTATATTGGAAAAGAACTTTTTGTTAAACAGCATATAGACAGTCCTTTGAGCGCAAAATCTGACAACATGTTAAGTACTTCTTTCTCAGATCACCTAGAACGATAGTTCCTTCTGCTTTAGAACCTACTTGGATTTTCCCACTCCTACTTAGGCGCTCAAGTGATTTGAACAAGTCCTTCAGTATATTGGAAAACACTTTTTGTTAAACTGCATATAGACAGTCCTTTGAGCACAAAATCTGACAACATGTTAAGTTCTTCTTTCTCAGATCACCTAGAACGATAGTTCCTTCTGCTTTAGAACCTATTTGCATTTTCCCACTCCTACGTAGGTGCTCAATTGATTTGAACAAGTCCTTCACTATATTGGAAAATAGTTTTTGTTAAACTGCATATAGATAGTCTTTTGAGCGCAAAATCTGACAACGTGTTAAGTACTTCTTTCTCAGACCACCTAGAACAATAATTCCTTCTGCCTTAGAACCTACTTGGATTTTCCCACTCCTACTTAGGCGCTCAAGTGATTTGAACAAGTTCTTCAGTATATTGGAAAAGACTTTTTGTTAAACTGCATATAGACAGTCTTTTGAGCGCAAAATCTGACAACGTGTTAAGTACTTCTTTCTCAGACCACCTAGAACAATAACTCCTTCTGCCTTAGAACCTACTTGGATTTTACCACTCCTACTTAGGCGCTCAAGTGATTTGAACAAGTCCTTCAGTATATTGGAAAACACTTTTTGTTAAACTGCATATAGACAGTCCTTTGAGCGCAAAATCTGACAACATGTTAAGTACTTCTTTCTCAGATCACCTAGAACGATAGTTCCTTCTGCTTTAGAACTTATTTGCATTTTCCCGCTCCTACGTAGGTGCTCAATTGATTTGAACAAGTCCTTCACTATATTGGAAAATAGTTTTTGTTAAACTGCATATAGATAGTCTTTTGAGCGCAAAATCTGACAACGTGTTAAGTACTTCTTTCTCAGACCACCTAGAACAATAATTCCTTCTGCCTTAGAACCTACTTGGATTTTCCCACTCCTACTTAGGCGCTCAATTTATTTGAACAAGTCCTTCAGTATATTGGAAAAGACTTTTTGTTAAACTGCATATAGACAGTCTTTTGAGCGCAAAATCTGACAACGTGTTAAGTACTTCTTTCTCAGACCACCTAGAACAATAATTCCTTCTGCCTTAGAACCTACTTGGATTTTCCCACTCCTACTTAGGCGCTCAAGTGATTTGAACAAGTCCTTCAGTATATTGGAAAAGACTTTTTGTTAAACTGCATATAGACAGTCTTTTGAGCGCAAAATCTGACAACGTGTTAAGTACTTCTTTCTCAGACCACCTAGAACAATAATTCCTTCTGCCTTAGAACCTACTTGGATTTTCCCACTCCTACTTAGGCGCTCAAGTGATTTGAACAAGTCCTTCAGTACATTGGAAAACACTTTTTGTTAAACTGCATATAGACAGTCCTTTGAGCGCAAAATCTGACAACATGTTAAGTACTTCTTTCTCAGATCACCTGGAACGATAGTTCCTTCTGCTTTAGAACCTATTTGCATTTTCCCACTCCTACGTAGGTGCTCAATTGATTTGAACAAGTCTTTCACTATATTGGAAAATAGTTTTCGTTAAACTGCATATAGATAGTCTTTTGAGCGCAAAATCTGACAACGTGTTAAGTACTTCTTTCTCAGACCACCTAGAACAATAATTCCTTCTGCCTTAGAACCTACTTGGATTTTCCCACTCCTACTTAGGCGCTCAAGTGATTTGAACAAGTCCTTCAGTATATTGGAAAACACTTTTTGTTAAACTGCATATAGACAGTCCTTTGAGCGCAAAATCTGACAACATGTTAAGTACTTCTTTCTCAGATCACCTAGAACGATAGTTCCTTCTGCTTTAGAATCTATTTGCATTTTCCCACTCCTACGTAGGTGCTCAATTGACTTGAACAAGTCCTTCACTATATTGGAAAATAGTTTTTGTTAAACTGCATATAGATAGTCTTTTGAGCGCAAAATCTGACAACATGTTAAGTACTTCTTTCTCAGACCACCTAGAACAATAATTCCTTCTGCCTTAGAACCTACTTGGATTTTCCCACTCCTACTTAGGCGCTCAAGTGATTTGAACAAGTCCTTCAGTATATTGGAAAACACTTTTTGTTAAACTGCATATAGACAGTCCTTTGAGCGCAAAATCTGACAACATGTTAAGTACTTCTTTCTCAGATCACCTAGAACGATAGTTCCTTCTGCTTTAGAATCTATTTGCATTTTCCCACTCCTACGTAGGTGCTCAATTGACTTGAACAAGTCCTTCACTATATTGGAAAATTGTTTTTGTTAAACTGCATATAGATAGTCTTTTGAGCGCAAAATCTGACAAGGTGTTAAGTACTTCTTTCTCAGACCACCTAGAACAATAATTCCTTCTGCGTTAGAACCTACTTGGATTTTCCCACTCCTACTTAGGCGCTCAAGTGATTTGAACAAGTCCTTCAGTACATTGGAAAACACTTTTTGTTAAACTGCATATAGACAGTCCTTTGAGCGCAAAATCTGACAACATGTTAAGTACTTCTTTCTCAGATCACCTAGAACGATAGTTCCTTCTGCTTTAGAACCTATTTGCATTTTCCCACTCCTACGTAGGTGCTCAATTGATTTGAACAAGTCCTTCACTATATTGGAAAATAGTTTTTGTTAAACTGCATATAGATAGTCTTTTGAGCGCAAAATCTGACAACGTGTTAAGTACTTCTTTCTCAGACCACCTAGAACAATAATTCCTTCTGCCTTAGAACCTACTTGGATTTTCCCACTCCTACTTAGGCGCTCAAGTGATTTGAACAAGTCCTTCAGTATATTGGAAAAGACTTTTTGTTAAACTGCATATAGACAGTCTTTTGAGCGCAAAATCTGACAACGTGTTAAGTACTTCTTTCTCAGACCACCTAGAACAATAATTCTTTCTGCCTTAGAACCTACTTGGATTTTCCCACTCCTACTTAGGCGCTCAAGTGATTTGAACAAGTCCTTCAGTATATTGGAAAACACTTTTTGTTAAACTGCATATAGACGGGCCTTTGAGCGCAAAATCTGACAACATGTTAAGTACTTCTTTCTCAGATCACCTAGAACGATAGTTCCTTCTGTTTTAGAACCTATTTGCATTTTCCCACTCCTACGTAGGTGCTCAATTGATTTGAACAAGTCCTTCACTATATTGGAAAATAGTTTTTGTTAAACTGCATATAGATAGTCTTTTGAGCGCAAAATCTGACAACGTGTTAAGTACTTCTTTCTCAGACCACCTAGAACAATAATTCCTTCTGCCTTAGCACCTACTTGGATTTTCTCACTCCTACTTAGGCGCTCAAGTGATTTGAACAAGTCCTTCAGTATATTGGAAAAGACTTTTTGTTAAACTGCAAATAGAAAGTCTTTTGAGCGCAAAATCTGACAACGTGTTAAGTACTTCTTTCTCAGACCACCTAGAACAATAATTCCTTCTGCCTTAGAACCTACTTGGATTTTCCCACTCCTACTTAGGCGCTCAAGTGATTTGAACAAGTCCTTCAGTATATTGGAAAAGACTTTTTGTTAAACTGCATATAGACAGTCTTTTGAGCGCAAAATCTGACAACGTGTTAAGTACTTCTTTCTCAGACCACCTAGAACAGTAATTCCTTCTGCCTTAGAACCTACTTGGATTTTCCCACTCCTACTTAGGCGCTCAAGTGATTTGAACAAGTCCTTAAGTACATTGGAAAACACTTTTTGTTAAACTGCATATAGACAGTCCTTTGAGCGCAAAATCTGACAACATGTTAAGTACTTCTTTCTCAGATCACCTAGAACGATAGTTCCTTCTGCTTTAGAACCTATTTGCATTTTCCCACTCCTACGTAGGTGCTCAATTGATTTGAACAAGTCCTTCACTATATTGGAAAATAGTTTTTGTTAAACTGCATATAGATAGTCTTTTGAGCGCAAAATCTGACAACGTGTTAAGTACTTCTTTCTCAGACCACCTAGAACAATAATTCCTTCTGCCTTAGAACCTACTTGGATTTTCCCACTCCTACTTAGGCGCTCAAATGATTTGAACAAGTCCTTCAGTATATTGGAAAAGACTTTTTGTTAAACTGCATATAGACAGTCTTTTGAGCGCAAAATCTGACAACATGTTAAGTACTTCTTTCTCAGATCACCTAGAACGATAATTCCTTCTGCTTTAGAACCTAATTGAGTTTTCCCACTCCTACTTAGGCGCTCAATTGATTTGAACAAGTCCTTCAATATATTGGAAAACACGTTTTGTTAAACTGCATATAGATAGCCTTTTGAGCGCAAAATCTGACAACGTGTTAAGTACTTCTTTCCCAGACCACCTAGAAAGATAATTCCTTCTGCTTTAGAACCTACTTGGATTTTCCCACTCCTACTTAGGCGCTCAAGTGATTTGAACAAGTCCTTCAGTATATTGGAAAACACTTTTTGTTAAACTGCATATAGATAGCCTTTTGAGCGCAAAATCTGACGTGTTAAGTACTTCTTTCTCAGATCACCTAGAACGATAATTCCTTCTGCTTTAGAACCTATTTGCATTTTCCCACTCCTACGTAGGTGCTCAATTGATTTGAACAAGTCCTTCACTATATTGGAAAATAGTTTTTGTTAAACTGCATATAGATAGTCTTTTGAGCGCAAAATCTGACAACGTGTTAAGTACTTCTTTCTCTGACCACCTAGAACAATAATTCCTTCTGCCTTAGAACCTACTTGGATTTTCCCACTCCTACTTAGGCGCTCAAATGATTTGAACAAGTCCTTCAGTATATTGGAAAAGACTTTTTGTTAAACTGAATATAGACAGTCTTTTGAGCGCAAAATCTGACAACATGTTAAGTACTTCTTTCTCAGGTCACCTAGAACGATAATTCCTTCTGCTTTAGAACCTAATTGAGTTTTCCCACTCCTACTTAGGCGCTCAATTGATTTGAACAAGTCCTTCAATATATTGGAAAACACTTTTTGTTAAACTGCATATAGATAGCCTTTTGAGCGCAAAATCTGACAACGTGTTAAGTACTTCTTTCCCAGACCACCTAGAAAGATAATTCCCTCTGCTTTAGAACCTAATTGAGTTTTCCCACTCCTACTTAGGCGCTCAATTGATTTGAACAAGTCCTTCAATATATTGGAAAACACTTTTTGTTAAACTGCATATAGATAGCCTTTTGAGCGCAAAATCTGACAACGTGTAAAGTACTTCTTTCCCAGACCACCTAGAAAGATAATTCCTTCTGCTTTAGAACCTACTTGGATTTTCCCACTCCTACTTAGGCGCTCAAGTGATTTGAACAAGTCCTTCAGTATATTGGAAAACACTTTTTGTTAAACTGCATATAGATAGCCTTTTGAGCGCAAAATCTGACAACGTGTTAAGTACTTCTTTCTCAGATCACCTAGAACGATAATTCCTTCTGCTTTAGAACCTATTTGCATTTTCCCACTCCTACGTAGGTGCTCAATTGATTTGAACAAGTCCTTCACTATATTGGAAAATAGTTTTTGTTAAACTGCATATAGATAGTCTTTTGAGCGCAAAATCTGACAACGTGTTAAGTACTTCTTTCTCAGACCACCTAGAACAATAATTCCTTCTGCCTTAGAACCTACTTGGATTTTCCCACTCCTACTTAGGCGCTCAAATGATTTGAACAAGTCCTTCAGTATATTGGAAAAGACTTTTTGTTAAACTGAATATAGACAGTCTTTTGAGCGCAAAATCTGACAACATGTTAAGTACTTCTTTCTCAGATCACCTAGAACGATAATTCCTTCTGCTTTAGAACCTAATTGAGTTTTCCCACTCCAACTTAGGCGCTCAATTGATTTGAACAAGTCCTTCAATATATTGGAAAACACTTTTTGTTAAACTGCATATAGATAGCCTTTTGAGCGCAAAATCTGACAACGTGTTAAGTACTTCTTTCCCAGACCACCTAGAAAGATAATTCCTTCTGCTTTAGAACCTACTTTGATTTTCCCACTCCTACTTAGGCGCTCAAGTGATTTGAACAAGTCCTTCAGTATATTGGAAAACACTTTGTTAAACTGCATATAGATCGCCTTTTGAGCGCAAAATCTGACAACGTGTTAAGTACTTCTTTCTCAGATCACCTAGAACGATAGTTCCTTCTGCTTTAGAACTTATTTGCATTTTCCCACTCCTACGTAGGTGCTCAATTGATTTGAACAAGTCCTTCCCTATATTGGAAAACACTTTTTGTTAAACTGCATATAGATAGTCTTTTTTTAGTGCAAAATCTGACAACGTGTTAAGTACTTCTTTCTCAGACCACCTAGAACGATAATTCCTTCTGCTTTAGAATTTACTTGGATTTTCCCACTCCTACATAGGCGCTCAAGTGATTTGAACAAGTCCTTCAGTATATTGGAAAACACTTTTTGTTAAACTGCATATAGATAGCCTTTTGAGCGCAAAATCTGACAACGTGTTAAGTACTTCTTTCCCAGACCACCTAGAACGATAGTTCCTTCTGCTTAGAACCTATTTGCATTTTCCCACTCCTACGTAGTCGCTCAATTTATTTGAACAAGTCCTTCTCTATATTGGAAAACACTTTTTGTTAAACTGCATATAGGTAGTCTTTTTTGAGTGCAAAATCTGACAACGTGTTAAGTACTTCTTTCCCAGACCACCTAGAAAGATAATTCCTTCTGCTTTAGAACCTAATTGAGTTTTCCCACTCCTACGTAGGCGCTCAATTGATTTGAACAAGTGCTTCAATATATTGGAAAACACTTTTTGTTAAACTGCATATAGACAGTCCTTTGAGCGCAAAATCTGACAACATGTTAAGTACTTCTTTCTCAGATCACCTAGAACGATAGTTCCTTCTGCTTTAGAACCTATTTGCATTTTCCCACTCCTACGTAGGTGCTCAATTGATTTGAACAAGTCCTTCCTTATATTGGAAAACACTTTGTTAAACTGCATATAGATAGTCTTTTTTGAGTGCAAAATCTGACAACGTGTTAAGTACTTCTTTCTCAGACCACCTAGAACGATAATTTCTTCTGCTTTAGAACTTACTTGGATTTTCCCACTCCTACATAGGCGCTCAAGTGATTTGAACAAGTCCTTCAGTATATTGGAAAACACTTTTTGTTAAACTGCATATAGACAGTCCTTTGAGCGCAAAATCTGACAACATGTTAAGTACTTCTTTCTCAGATCACCTAGAACGATAGTTCCTTTTTCTTTAGAACCTATTTGCATTTTCCCACTCCTACGTAGGTGCTCAATTGATTTGAACAAGTCCTTCACTATATTGGAAAATAGTTTTTGTTAAACTGCATATAGATAGTCTTTTGAGCGCAAAATCTGACAACGTGTTAAGTACTTCTTTCTCAGACCACCTAGAACAATAATTCCTTCTGCCTTAGAACCTACTTGGATTTTCCCACTCCTACTTAGGCGCTCAAGTGATTTGAACAAGTCCTTCAGTATATTGGAAAAGACTTTTTGTTAAAATGCATATAGACAGTCTTTTGAGCGCAAAATCTGACAACATGTTAAGTACTTCTTTCTCAGATCACCTAGAACAATAATATCTTCTGCTTTAGAACCTATTTGAGTTTTCCCACTCCTACGTAGCCGCTCAATTGATTTGAACAAGTCCTTCAATATATTGGAAAACACTTTTTGTTAAACTGCATATAGATAGCCTTTTGAGCGCAAAATCTGACAACGTGTTAAGTACTTCTTTCTCTGACCACCTAGAACGATAATTCCTTCTGCTTTAGAACCTACTTGGATTTTCCCACTCCTACTTAGGCGCTCAAGTGATTTGAACAAGTCCTTTAGTATATTGGAAAACACTTTTTGTTAAACTGCATATAGACAGTCCTTTGAGCGCAAAATCTGACAACATGTTAAGTACTTCTTTCTCAGAACACCTAGAACGATAACTCCTTCTGCTTTAGAACCTACTTGGATTTTCCCACTCCTACGTAGGCGCTCAATTGATTTGAACAAGTCCTTCACTATATTGGAAAATACTTTTTCTTAAACTGCATATAGATAGACTTTTGAGTGCAAAATCTGACAACGTGTTAAGTACTTCTTTCTCAGACCACCTAGAACGATAATTCCTTCTGCTTTAGAACCTACTTGGATTTTCCCACTCCTACTTAGGTGCTCAATTGATTTGAACAAGTCCTTCGCTATATTGGAAAAAACTTTTTTTTTAAACTGCATATAGATAGACTTTTGAGTGCAAAATCTGACAACGTGTTAAGTACTTCTTTCTCAGACCACCTAGAACGATAATTTCTTCTGCTTTAGAACCTACTTGGATTTTCCCACTCCTACTTAGGCGCTCAATTGATTTGAACAGGTCCTTCACTATATTGGAAAACACTTTTTGTTAAACTGTATATAGATAGTCTTTTGAGCGCAAAATCTGACAACGTGTTAAGTACTTCTTTTCAGACCACCTAGAACGATAATTCCTTCTGCTTTAGAACCTACTTGGATTTTCCCACTCCTACTTAGGCGCTCAAGTGATTTGAACAAGTCCTTCAGTATATTGGAAAAGACTTTTTGTTAAAATGCATATAGACAGTCTTTTGAGCGCAAAATCTGACAACATGTTAAGTACTTCTTTCTCAGATCACCTAGAACAATAATATCTTCTGCTTTAGAACCTATTTGAGTTTTCCCACTCCTACGTAGCCGCTCAATTGATTTGAACAAGTCCTTCAATATATTGGAGAACACTTTTTGTTAAACTGCATATAGATAGCCTTTTGAGCGCAAAATCTGACACCGTGTTAAGTACTTCTTTCTCTGACCACCTAGAACGATAATTCCTTCTGCTTTAGAACCTACTTGAATTTTCCCACTCCTACTTAGGCGCTCAAGTGATTTGAACAAGTC
Organism: Convolutriloba macropyga; assembly: GCF_964194025.1. NCBI lineage: Eukaryota > Metazoa > Xenacoelomorpha > Acoela > Convolutidae > Convolutriloba > Convolutriloba macropyga. Next base: position 60,356,925 of record NC_134474.1, read on the forward strand.
CTTTAGTATATTGGAAAACACTTTTTGTTAAACTGCATATAGACAGTCCTTTGAGCGCAAAATCTGACAACATGTTAAGTACTTCTTTCTCAGACCACCTAGAACGATAATTCCTTCTGCTTTAGAACCTACTTGAATTTTCCCACTCCTACGTAGGCGCTCAATTGATTTGAACAAGTCCTTCACTATATTGGAAAATACTTTTTCTTAAACTGCATATAGATAGACTTTTGAGTGCAAAATCTGACAACGTGTTAAGTACTTCTTTCTCAGACCACCTAGAACGATAATTCCTTCTGCTTTAGAACCTACTTGGTTTTTCCCACTCCTACTTAGGTGCTCAATTGATTTGAACAAGTCCTTCGCTATATTGGAAGAAACTTTTTTTTTAAACTGCATATAGATAGACTTTTGAGTGCAAAATCTGACAACGTGTTAAGTACTTCTTTCTCAGACCACCTAGAACGATAATTCCTTCTGCTTTAGAACCTACTTGGATTTTCCCACTCCTACTTAGGCGCTCAATTGATTTGAACAGGTCCTTCACTATATTGGAAAACACTTTTTGTTAAACTGCATATAGATAGTCTTTTGAGCGCAAAATCTGACAACGTGTTAAGTACTTCTTTCTCAGACCACCTAGAACGATAATTCTTTCAGTTTTAGAAACTACTTGGATTTTCCCACTCCTACTTAGGCGCTCAATTGATTTGAACAGGTCCTTCACTATATTGGAAAACACTTTTTGTTAAACTGCATATAGATAGTCTTTTGAGCGCAAAATCTGACAACGTGTTAAGTACTTCTTTTCAGACCACCTAGAACGATAATTCCTTCTGCTTTAGAACCTACTTGGATTTTCCCACTCCTACTTAGGCGCTCAAGTGATTTGAACAAGTCCTTCAGTATATTGGAAAAGACTTTTTGTTAAAATGCATATAGACAGTCTTTTGAGCGCAAAATCTGACAACATGTTAAGTACTTCTTTCTCAGATCACCTAGAACAATAATATCTTCTGCTTTAGAACCTATTTGAGTTTTCCCACTCCTACGTAGCCGCTCAATTGATTTGAACAAGTCCTTCAATATATTGGAGAACACTTTTTGTTAAACTGCATATAGATAGCCTTTTGAGCGCAAAATCTGACACCGTGTTAAGTACTTCTTTCTCTGACCACCTAGAACGATAATTCCTTCTGCTTTAGAACCTACTTGAATTTTCCCACTCCTACTTAGGCGCTCAAGTGATTTGAACAAGTCCTTTAGTATATTGGAAAACACTTTTTGTTAAACTGCATATAGACAGTCCTTTGAGCGCAAAATCTGACAACATGTTAAGTACTTCTTTCTCAGACCACCTAGAACGATAATTCCTTCTGCTTTAGAACCTACTTGAATTTTCCCACTCCTACGTAGGCGCTCAATTGATTTGAACAAGTCCTTCACTATATTGGAAAATACTTTTTCTTAAACTGCATATAGATAGACTTTTGAGTGCAAAATCTGACAACGTGTTAAGTACTTCTTTCTCAGACCACCTAGAACGATAATTCCTTCTGCTTTAGAACCTACTTGGTTTTTCCCACTCCTACTTAGGTGCTCAATTGATTTGAACAAGTCCTTCGCTATATTGGAAGAAACTTTTTTTTTAAACTGCATATAGATAGACTTTTGAGTGCAAAATCTGACAACGTGTTAAGTACTTCTTTCTCAGACCACCTAGAACGATAATTCCTTCTGCTTTAGAACCTACTTGGATTTTCCCACTCCTACTTAGGCGCTCAATTGATTTGAACAGGTCCTTCACTATATTGGAAAACACTTTTTGTTAAACTGCATATAGATAGTCTTTTGAGCGCAAAATCTGACAACGTGTTAAGTACTTCTTTCTCAGACCACCTAGAACGATAATTCTTTCAGTTTTAGAAACTACTTGGATTTTCCCACTCCTACGGAGGACCTCAATTGATTATTGAATTGAATAAGTCCTTCACTATAATGAAGAGTTGCTGTGATTTAATTGACTTACTGATCTAAAAAATGTGCCACATTCGGCACTACAATATAGTTCGAGAACAAAAGTGAGACAGCAGTAAAGTCAATTGTTCAAGACTTAAAAGGTCAAAACAACAAGCAAAATTTAGCAAGTGAAAGTTTAAAGTAGCAACAACAGAATGGTTTGTGATCACAATCGATCTACACGTTAATTAAACTTTGTACGCATCCCATACTCTTGCAACCAATTTTGTTTCAAGGAATTCCCACAGCAGCTCGTAATTCTGCAGATGGACCCCATCGCTTAAGAAATTGAACTGGAATCCATTTAAGCGTATGTGTCTCTTTTTGAATCTCTTCAGCAAGCGTTTGTTGCTGAGGTCCGTTCCGACGGCATTCCATGTTCTTGGGATTAAGTCACATGTTAGTACTTTAACGTTACGTTGCCGAGCCCAGTCTGCCAACATCCTTATGTCATAAACAAGATCACACAGTCGAGACGCTCCCGGTTGCCCATTTCGTCCCGTGATATCGTTTCCTCCGAGGAAGACAATCAGGAAGTCAAGATCTGACATTTTGCTGAGGTATCGTTCGAAATTAGCAACCCTTTCTCCACCTCTCCCAATGATTCGCACTCCGCTGTTCATGAATGAACTCATTCTCATAAGGTGAGAATCACCTATAAATCCCACTTCATATTTTGGGACCAGTTCGTTCATTTTCCAACTATAATAGAGGCAACTTAGTACTCTCTACAGCAACATGAAGTAGTACAAATTATGCTAATCCTATCCTACTAATTTGGGGCCCACTCCGGTCGCCGACCGGACTATTTGGGCGCTGCCTCGACCCGTGCAGCTGGGGTGACACTTACTGCTGAAAGGGAACATCAGAATTTTTTATCAAATAGACTTGCCCATGTACTGACGGGATCAACGAAACGCCGGAGAAAACGCATCGCAACGTCGTGAAAGCCGCACGCACGCACGCCGTACATCCCCAAATGCATGGAGTGCACCAAAAAAAGAAAGCGGGGGGGGGAGCTGACTAACCAGCGTCTCAACGGGACAGGGGGGGGGGTGCACCCCATGGGGCGAAACGCCCTCACCTTAGAATAATAGTATACATATAAGTAATAAGGGGAGAGAACATCAACCCCTCAACCAATATGGCTGAAAATTGGAGTAGCGTTTCCCCACATTACATGGGGACTACAGTGCTTATACTGGTACTCCAAAACAAGAATTTTCCCAAGGATATTAGGTGATTTTGGGAAAATATTCACGGGGGTTGGGGTGGTCACGTGCAGAGTGAAAATTGACCCCCTAGATCTCGGAAAACCCTATACAAAATATATATGGGGAGACTCCCCACTAACTGGGGATTCTAAAACACTAAGATTTGTAACATAGTTCAAAGCTTCAAGGTGTGTCAATGGTGTCAACGGATGGTGTCAACCGCTTCTGGGGCTAACACCGAGGGCAAGTTTACTGGCCAATTTCTCTAAAACCGCGGAACAAAAATAAACCCCCTTAGTACAGTTTGTAGTACTGCTTGAGATACGCATCATATTAAAAAATGAGCCCAATCGGTACATTCTTCGAGGAGTTATAGCAAAAATAAGGTGCCGTACCAAATGGCCTTGGAGGAGAGATACACCACCTTCAGAGCTAAAATTGAACATCTAAACATCACAAAACGCTATATAAAGTATACATATTCTGAATCTACGTTAAATGAGCAATTCAAAACACTAATTTTGTCACCCGAAGTAACAAAATTCAAAGGCTCAAAACGGGTACCAAGTACAGGTACCCTGCTTCACCGGGTCAAAATTGGGGCACCTGTCCTGGCCAATTTCTCGAAAACGGCTGAACGAAACGGAACGAGACCTATATCAAAACAAAGCTTAGCTCAAGCTGGGTCTAACAAAAAAAATCATCAAAATCGATTCACTCTACAACGAGTTATTCAAAAGTTAAGGTACCGTACCAAATCACCAAAAAGCCAGGTTACTCTGGCTGCAGAGCCAAAATTAGCCATCTAAACCTGCAAAAACGCTATATAAAGTACACATATTCGGAATCTACGTCACACGGGCTAATCAGAACACTAATTTTGTAACCTGAAGTAACAAAATTCAAAGCTTCAAATCTGGTGGCGGATGGTGTCATCCGCTTCTGGGGCTAAAACGGAGGGCAAGTTTACTGGCCAATTTCTCTAAAACGGCGGAACAAAAACAAACCCCCTTAGTACAGTTTGTAGCACTGCTTGAGATACGCATCATATTAAAAAATGAGCACAATCGGTCCACTCTAGAAGAAGTTATAGCAAAAAGTAGGTACCCTACCAAATGACCAAAAAAGCGAGGTGACCTGACTTCAGAGCCAAATTTGACAATCTCAATTCCGTAAAATGCTATGGAAAATATATATGGGCATACTCCCCACTAACTGAGGATTTTAAAACACTAACATTTATTGGGTAACTCTCGTGTTTTGTTGTACCGAAATTTGGCTCACTCAAGATAGCCCGAAAATTCGACTTTTTTCAACTTTAAACATTAATAACTTTTTGATTAGGCCGATTTGGGAAGCCAACCAAAAACTGCAGGCAAGAGGGGTTCAGTGCTAACAAAATGCGACCACTCCCGTTTAATTTGGTCCTGTACTTTAGAAGATATTAACAAAATACTGTTCTGTACCCCATTTTTTTGGCTAAAATCGAAGCCCTTGATTTCCAGAACCGACGTAAAATAACGTGAAACAGCGTTCCCGGCGTGTTTGTGGGTGTAATTCTGGTCCACTTCAATGTTCTGGGTCACGGCAAACCTTCATGGTGAGGTGGGAAAAAATTTCCCACCTCACCATGAAGGTTATGATGTTTTGTGTGTTTTGACAAAAAACAACATCCAAAGACATTTGATGAAATCGTGAAAAAAGAAAAATTGTTGAATTAACCCCATTATTTGATTTCATTAGCTTCAACAACCTAAATGGTGTCTAGAAAACACAAAACCCACGCCCAAAATGTTGTTCAATTGCGGAAAACACCACTCAGCCATAAAATTTGAGAAAAGATTTGTTTTTCCGCATTCATTATTGAAGAACAGTTCTAAAGAACATTTCGAATGACTGTGACTAGCCATTCCTGAGAAGCACGTCTTAACAGCAACAGATTATGCCAATATTCACTCATTTTGGTCAAAAATTGAATGAGAAATTTGAAAAACAAAAAAAAAAAACAAAACATTAAATTCCTTTCTCAATGTGATAGTTTCACAAGTTCTTTCCTCCAACTTTTTGATTAGGCCGATTTGGGAAACCAACCAAAAACTGCAAGCAAGAAGGGTTCAGTGCTAACAAAATGCGACCACTCCCCTTTCATTTGGTCCAGTACTTTAGAAGATATTAACAAAATACTGTTCTGTACCCCATTTTTTGGGGATAAAATCGAAGCCCATGATTTCCAGAACCGACGTAAAACAACGTGAAACAGCGTTCCCGGCGTATTTGTGGGTGTAATTTTGGTTCACTTCGACGCTCTGGGCCACTGCAAACCTTCATGGTGAGGTGGGAAAAAATGTCCCACCTCACCATGAAGTTTATGATTATTCGTGTGTTTTGACATAAAACAACAGCCAAAGAAATTTGATGAAGTCGTGAAAAAGAAAAATTGTAGAATTAAAACCTTTATTTGATTTCATTAGCTTCAACAACTCAAATGATGTCTAGAAAACACAAAACACACGCCCAAAATGTTGTTCAATTGCGGAAAGCACCACTCAGCCATAAAATTTGAGAAAAGATTTGTTTTTCCGCATTCATTATTGAATAACAGTTCTAAAGAACATTTCGAGTGACTGTGACTAGTTATTCCTGAGACGCACGTCTTAACAGCAACAGATTATGCTAATATTCACTCGTTTTGGTCAAAAATTGAATGAGAAGTTTGAAAAAAAACAAAACATTAAATTCCTTTCTCAATGTGATAGTTTCACAAATTCTTTCCTCCAACTTTTTGATTAGGGCGACTTGAGAAACCAATGAACACTGCCAGCCAGGAAGGATTAAGGCCACAAAAAACGCGAGCATTCCCGTCCAATTTAGTACGGCAGTTTTGGAGAAATCATTGATGACATGAAGCGTACCCCGATTTTTGGGCTATGGTGAGAGCCCAATTTCTCGCAAAATCGCGCAAAACGACTAAAAATGGCGCCACGTAGATAATTCTGAACGTAATTCAGGTCCACTCCGTAAATACTGAACACCCAAAACCTCTATTGCGAGTTGGGTAAAAATTCCCACCTTGCCCTAAAGGCCAGGGTGTTTTGTGTGTTTTGATTAAAAAAAAGAACTCAAACAAGAATTTCATGAATTCGCAAAAAGTTAAAAACACTTTTATAGAAAAAACTTCATTCCACACAACGAGGAGCTCCCTTCGACTAAACTCCTCCCCTATCAAGGAGTAGCTCGCATAGCGACTCGCCTGTTTTGTTGTATCAGAAAATTGATGTCCACGAATATGACAAAATTCAGTACTCTTTTCAAGTTTGAACATCTTTAAGTTTTTGCCCCATTAGATTTTGGGAAACAACTACCTAGAGCAGTCAAGAATAATTAAATATCAACAACTTAGGACTATGTTTGTTCTGTCTGGTTGATTGGTTTAAGAGAAATCAACAAACATACGAACTGTTTTCCTATTTTTGGGATATTAAAAGAAACAATTTTCTCACAAAGTTGAAAACAGCTAGACCCGACTCCTTAAACGTAAATCTGGAGGCATTTACGGTCAACTAATTTATAAGTTTTTGAACACCAAAATCCATTATCGTTTTGTTGGAAAAATTCCCAGCTTGCCATGAAGGCTTTTTGGGTTTTTATTAAAAAAACAACAGGAGCAAGAAATTCCTGTAAAATCTACAATTGAAAAACTGAAAAAAAGGGAATTGCATCCAATTTTAGTTTTAAATAGCGTCATGCGCACACTGGGAGACCAAATAGCACGATATATTTGTAACATTAACATGCAAAATAGTTTAACTTTTAAGGTAATGCATTAAATCGGCGGGATTTACATTTTTTTTTGATATTTTAGAAAAAAATATCATTCAATGAGCCCAATAAATAGAAGAACTCATTTGCTCAAGCTTGTGTAGCTATTTCAAAAGAGAAGAGAACCCTGAATTTTTCCTTTGGGTTCTCGTTAGTTGCATGGGAATAAGTAGAACTCCCAAAATAAATCCAATTTTTTTTTTCCAGTGGACAGCCAACTTTCGCAAATTCATGTAAAACAGTTTTATAGAAGAAACTTTATTCCACCAACTGCGAAGCTTCCTTCCACTAAACTCCACACCTATCGAGGAGTAGCTCGCATAGCGACTGGCCTGTTTTGTTGTATCAGAAAATTGATGTCCACGAATATGACAAAATTCAGTACTCTTTTCAAGTTTGAACATCTTTAAGTTTTTGCCCCGTTAGATTTTGGGAAACAACTACCTAGAGCAGTCAAGAAAAATTCAATATCAACAAATTAGGACTATATTTGTTCTGTCTGGCAGATTAGTTTAAGAGAAATCAACAAACATACGAACTGTACTCCTATTTTTGGGATATCAAAAGAAACAATTTTCTCACAAAGTTGAAAACAGCTAGACCCGACTCCTTAAACGTAAATCTGGAGGCATTTACGGTCAACTAATTAACTTAGCTTTTGAACACCAAAACCCATTATCGCTATGTTGAAAAAAATCCCAGCTTGCCATGAAGGCTTTTTGGGTTTTTTATGAAAAAAACAACAGGAGCAAGAAATTCCTGTAAAGCCTACAATTGAAAAACTGAAAAAAAAGCAAATTGCACCCAATTTTAGTTTTAAATAGCGTCATGCGCACACTGGGAGACCAAATAGCACGATATATTTGTAACATTAACATGCGAAATAGTTTAACTTTTAAGGTAATGCATTAAATCGGCGGGATTTGCATTTTTTTTTGATATTTTAGAAAAAAATATCATACAATGAGCCCAATAAATAGAAGAACTCATTTGCTCAAGCTTGTGCAGCTATTTCAAAAGGGAAGAGAACCCTGAATTTGCCCTTTGGGTTCTCGTTAGTTGCATGGGAATAAGTAGAACTCTCAAAATAAATCCAAATTTTTTTTCGAGTGGACAGCCAACTTTCGCAAATTCATGTAAAACAGTTTTATAGAAGAAACTTTATTCCACTAACTGCGAAACTTCCTTCCACTAAACTCCACACCTTTCTAGGAGTAGCTCGCATAGCGACTCGCCTGTTTTGTTGTACCAGAAAATTGATATCCACGAATATGACAAAACTCAGCACTCTTTTCAAGTTTGAACATCTTTAACTTTTTGCCCCGACATATTTTGGGAAACAACTACCTAGAGCAGTCAAGACTAATTCAATATCAACAACTTAGGACTATGTTTGTTCTGTCTGGTAGACTGGTTTAAGAGAAATCAACAAACATACGAACTGTACTCCTATTTTTGGGATATTAAGAGAAACAATTTTCTCACAGAGTTGAATACAGCTACACCTGACTCCTTAAACGTAAACCTGGAAACATTTACGGTCAACTTTTTTATTTAGTTTTTGAACACCAAAACCCACTATCGTTATGTTGGAAAAAATCCCAGCTCGCCATGAATGTTTGTTGGGTTTTTTTATTAAAAAACAACAGGAGCAACTCAAAAACTCATCGTTTGGTTGACTCTCGTGTGTTTTTTACTAAAAGAGCGCTGTACTTGTTACAACTGGAGTCGTTAACTCATTTAAAAATAAATTTTTTTTCTTTTATGAAACTTGTATGATTACCGGGAAATCATACAAATCATATATGACCTTGTATGATTACCGGGAAAAATGCAACTCAAAAACTCATCATTTTGTTGACTCTCGTGTGTTTTTTTACTAAAAGAGCGTTGTACTTGTTACGACTGGAGTCGTTAACTCATTTAAAAATAAATTTTTTTTCTTTTATGAAACTTGTATGATTACCGGGAAATCATACAAATCATATATGACCTTGTATGATTACCGGGAAAAATGCAACTCAAAAACTCATCATTTTGTTGACTCTCGAGTGTTTTTTTACTAAAAGAGCGTTGTACTTGTTACGACTGGAGTCGTTAACTCATTTACAATTAAAGTTTTTTTCTTTTATGAAACTTGTATGATTACCGGGAAATCATACAAATCATATATGACCTTGTATGATTACCGGGAAAAATGAATATCAAAAACTCATCGCTGGGTTAGTCTGGTGTATTTCTTACCGAATGAGCGCTATAGCTGTTACGATTAGAGTGGTTTAACACTATTTTTGTTTTTTGTATGAAACTTGTATGATTACCGGGAAATCATACAAATCATATATGACCTTGTATGATTACCGGGGATCATATATGACCTTGTATGAAATCAACGAAAGTTGTATGATGGGCAACCCGGGTTGTAACAACTGAGTCTGAAAGAATCATTACGACAAATTCTACGAGAAAACTCAGGACCAGATCCAAATCTACCAACAAAGAAAGGAACTGCAAAAATGAACAAGATGATATCAAGAGCATTGAGGAAAAGCACGACTTTGTCTTGGATTCAGTACTAGATTAATTGACCGGAAGCCAAGAGAAAATATCAGATTTTTAGTCAGAATATTAGAAATCGCAAAAACATTAACAAGAGAACCAAATAAACCAAGGAAACAAAATTTCAATGAGAAATCAAAGGACAAACACTACCTTAGCAATAGGTTATGAGGTTTTCTTGAGTAGAAGTCAGAAAAAGCAGGCCTGGAACATGACACCTGAGAAGTAAAAACAGGAGTTTTTTTTCCTGGGAACAGCACTTTTGAAATATCAATTGATTTTCCCGGCAATGAGATGCTGTTTACTCAAATAGACTTCTTGAATAGATACCGTGAAAGCGAAAAAAATCCACAGATCATCAATTCAAAATAAAAACTGTTAAACTTCGGATAAATGGCGGATAGGATTCTAATTTAGCGATCAAGCTGAGAATTTCTTCTTGATGCAAAATGTTGAACATTCACTCAAAGGTCTGGTTCAAGAAAAAGGCAAAACGGTTAAGCCAAAAGTTCGCATGTAAAAGACCAAACGTTCACAATATTATTATTTTTTTATAGGTTTACACACCACTTACAAAGTCAAAAGAGCTTTCGAAATCAAAGATTAAATTTTAAAAGTTCTTTCCAATAATCAAACTAATGGGGTATTAGTTTCATTTCAAAAGGCAGCTTATTCTATTCAAACGGGAACAGCAAAACTGAATGATCTTCGGCCAAATTCAGTCCTGACATTAGGAACCTTCAATTAGCATGCATATTGGCATCTAGCCACCTTATCAGTTCGGAGAACTATTGCGTCAAGATAAATGAGAGTTTTCAACGAACGGTGAACCAAACGTGACCGAAAAGTTGAATTTTGTTGACGACACATTGTTTCATGGGTAGCCAATGAAACTGTCTGATATAAATTGCTGTTTGTCAACCAGGTGAAAGTCTAATAATGAGAGCACATGCTGGGTTCCTTATACGCTTTAATATTTGTGTACTATCCACAGGTAGTCCATAGTGCAGTGAGTTGAAGTAATCTAGACGCGAGACGATCATTACCCAAACTAACTCGATCAACGAACTTCTGTCCATTGTATCTCTGTTCGAACAATTTTTCCGCTAGGAATAATAACATCCAGGTCAAGGGAAACTAACTTGTTTTGTATATGAAAGTCTGGAATCTTAATGAAAGCCCAACAAAGTAAAATTATTAGAAGATTTGGCGTCTGCTGGATGTGCATTATCGCAATTTAAATTATTCCGTCTACTAATGAATATGTACTCATTTTGAATTGAAATTAATCACAGCTAAGCACCACTGAACCACTTTTGCAGAGTCGTAAGTATCAAATCAAAAACCTCCTGATTTATTGAAGCCCTGTAAACAAAAGCTCTTTGTCAAAAAATGAACATTGATGTTTAGTAGATGTTTTTTGAGTGGTAGAATGGAATCCAAAATGTTCTCCTCAAACCCGATATCCCATACATATCCCAAACATATCCCATGCTTCATGAATACTTGAGGCAAAATGGAACTTCAAGCATGGTTTCAATAATTTAATAAAATCTTCAGAGTAAAACCTTTTCCAAATTCTATACATCAACTGCTCATCTACTGCTCATCAACTGCTCATCAGCTGCTCAACTATTCATCAACTACATCATCTATTCCAAATTCTATACATCAATTTCTTTCAAATTGCTGAGAGAGAAAGAGATAAACCAATGGTTCAAAAAAGAAATGGAGTTTTTTTTATTCAACATTAATTAAAGAATCGTTTGACGCTATAACATGGGCTTCTGTGCGTTTTCTCGCAGACGTACTGAGAAATGCCGTTATTTTGGAGAAAATGCACTCTACAGTTTTGATTATTGTTATTTACATTCAGTGAAGTGTTAAAATCACCCAAAAGAAGAATGTTGACAAAATGTAGACGTTTTTTTCAAAAAGAAGTAAAGTGATCAATGAATGATTTAAAGTCAAGTGCGGTTGGTCAATAAACCGCGATTACTAAATGAGTGGTAGCCCCACATTTAAAGATGTGAACAGCATTCAAAGCATTTAAAGGCAAATTTTTCAAAAATGTCTAAATATAAATCACATACTGAAAAAGTGCGAAATCCAAATCCTGTTTCATAATCCCTAGGTGAACTATAGAAAAGAAATCCGGGGAAACAACACTGGTTTAGAACAAAATGATCATCTGAGTTGTTAGTAATTCATTATTCAAAAACTGCTCCAATATCAATTTTATTTATTTCCAACAGGTAATTACTTTTTTTGTTTTGTTCCTGGCTGAGCGTACGTTAATAAGACAAAGATTTGTTTCTGTAGATATTTGTTTCAATTTTTGTTCATGACTGGCTAGTGGTCAATGTTGATCCCTTCATTTTTAGCCAATCACTGTCAGCTTCATTTAGGTAAAATCTTGACACTGTAACATTTTCAGGCCAAAACTTAGGCATTTCAGATTTCTCCTCATCAAACATAAATACACAATGGAAAGCTTTCAGATGAGCTTCTGACTTCGAAATTGGCAACTGTGAAGTAGTTCAGCGTTTTTTCCGCACAGTACTCCTTGATTTTTGATGATGTTATACTCTGACTCAATCGATCTACATATAAATGACAACGCTTCAGGGGTTTTTTGACACACTTGATGACTGCTGGATTCAAGCTGGTTCCTGATTTCAGCTCTTTGTTTGATCATACTTTTCTCTGTGTATATTCAATTTCAAATTCATCCACCTTTCTCTTTTTGTTTACTGTCTCTCTGTGATAACTGAATGAGTTGTTGTTCCAAACCCTGGCGAGTCCACTTTTTGCAGCTTTTAGAAAACGGGATTCCGGCATCTTTCTCAAAGCTGTCTCATTGCGTACCACTGTCACCTCGCGGATCAGAAAATCAACACAATAGAATTGTTTCTCAACGGCCGTATTTTAGTTCAGCGCAGATAGTTCTGCAGTTATGATAAGAGTACAACCAGCACATGAACAGTAAATGATTGATTTGATATTTGCGGTACTTGCGATTCCCAAACAATCTAAGTGAACAAATTTTTTTTTACAATTGGCTCAAAATGTACCCTTTTTTACATTATAAAGTTCATTACAAACAATGCAGAGAGGTTTGGGCGATGGCGGCGGTAGTGGGGGCATCATTTTAACTTGGGGTTAAAAAAGGAGACTAAAGGAAGTGGCCGCTAGGGGCCTAAATTTTTTACTGAAACAAATGCGGAGAACACGCACACAAAGTGTTTGACTGAGAAAAATTTTCGGTAAGACCAAAAAAGTAGGAAAACAATCAATCTGATGCGGAAAACTCTCTCACTTAATGTTTCAAACCAAATTTGCAATCGTAGATAATTCTCGTATAATTTTTTCCGCCGAAATCTGAAATCGCCGGTAACTGGAGCTAACTGTCTGGGACAATGTCTGGCCTCTGACACCACAGTAAATAACTAAAATCGAGAGCTGAAACAGAATTTATTAGCCACTCGATTGCACTTGGAGACTATTTATTAAGTTTATCATAACAATTAGCCTTATACAACAGTTATGCAATAGTAGCTTAATTCTTTGTTCAAAAGAAATTAAAATACGGTGCAAAGATTGTTTTTTCTTCAAATCTTGTTACAAAATATCAATAACTAACATCGTAAATTTAGCTCTGTAACTACTGGTTTTGATTACCGCAGAGTATGCAGACTAATGTTTGTCAGACAAAACATCCATCCAATAAAATTCTTTCGGTTCAAAAAATTGCTTTAAAACACAGCCAGGAGTAAAGAAAAAACTCAATTTAGAGCTATTGTTGTGAACTATTTACTACTGTGATGATTGGGTTACTATTGTGAGCAATTCAGATCACTGAAAGATTAAACGTTGCAGAGTCGACGAAGAAGTCATGTTTAAGAAAAAAAATGACCAAGATAGTCAAATAACTTGCCAAACAATTTAACAAAAATTCAAAATAATTGATTCAATTTTCACCCGAGAGCGAATAAAACACCGTACAAAAAAGATTTTGTCAAACTCATTTAATTAAAAAAACCAATTAACATTGTACGATTTGCACTCTAACGACTGGTTTCGGTTACTGTAGCGTACGCAGTACTACACAACGATATGCTTGCATTTCAAAAAAACAGCTTTAAAAAGATCGACACGATTAAAAACTCAATCTAAAGTTTCTGTTTTTTTTTCACTTTGTTTGAGAACTTAGGTTTTTTTCCTGAAAATCAATCAGATTACGTAATCACTCATCAGGATTTCACTTCGCAAAAACACTTTTAAAATTACGACATCAATGTCAGCAATTCTACCTTAAATTGTTTCAGATGCAAATAATGAGAGGAAGCTAAGATCTACCTAGCGGAAATAGTTGCATCGAAGTGCTATCAAACCAAAAAAGGATGGGAAGGATTGCAACAGCTATCCTTCTAGCTATCCCTGCTTCAACAGCAATCCACTCTCCGTTGATCCTTATACAAAAGACTGCTCAAAATCTTCCGTTAACAAGCTAGCACTTCAATACAGAAACAGCTAATCCTTATGCACAACTTGATCAACAATAGCATTACCGCTCACAAAAGCAACTGGTGACCATCAAGCCAATAAATTTTGCTTTATGTCCCAAAAAAATTGTGAATAAAGAGCACCAACAGAGAAAATCAAATTGAGGCAATTGTTTTCACCAGAAGACAGGTACGCTTTTTCGCCCAGCGAAAATCTGTGACACTGGAATCCTGATTCCAGAAGTTATCAAAAATCTAATCTCAAAGAGCAAAGCTAAAAATCCAACGGCTGCACTAAAAATTTTACCTCAAGTCCAACCAAATACAGATATTGACCCGAGGCGAAAAAAATCAATACTTAATTATTCGCAGAAAGTAATAATTAGCCATTATTCCTTGTGCTTTCCTTCTGATCTAATTCCGCGTTTTGGGACTCCTAAGGGCATTTTGGCTAACTCTTAAGCACAACATCTGGTAATATGTAACACTAGAAACCAAATGCGCAGTAGACTTTTAAGAATTATGTCGTTCTTGTGAAGCTGCCGTACAACTATGCTCACTGCTCAAAAGTTGTGACTCCAGAGCAACTAACAGCGGTCTTCGCTTCACACGACGCTCTGGATCTATTAATTGCTTCAAAGTTTGCTCAAGATCAATTAACAACCGTACAAAGGTATTTGTTGTAAATATAACGTAAACAATATAATCAACTAACCTCATATGATCTGCTCTCTAACGAATGGCTTTAGTTACTTCAACGTATGCAGCCTTAAGCATCTCAGACAACATAGCAATCCAACGACATACTTGTAGTTCAAACAACTGCATTCAAAAGACGAAAAAATATGTCAGTTAGAAATCTTCTTCACTTGTTTATTGAACTCATGGTTTTTTTCTGATAATTAAATCAGTTTACAGAATTGCTCAACAGAATTTCAATTCACAAAAAGATTTAATTAATTAAGACGTCAATGTAACTGCAGTTCGACCTACATTCTTTAGATGGAATTGATGAAAAGAAACTATGATCTAGGCCAGTTGGCCTATCAGATCGGAGACCTGATTCAAAATTCGAAGTGATATCAAAACAAGAAGAGATTTATCAGGCTTGAAACAGCTGTACCTGAACTCTCCGTGGACACTAACACAAGGACAGCTCAAAGATTTTCACAAAAAGCTAGCGTTTAAATACAGCGAACGCTTAACCATTCGGCGCGACGTGACCCATAAAAACATGATCATTCACAAAAGCAACTGTAGACCATTGAGTCAAAATATTGTGCTTCAGGACCGAAAAAATTGTGAAGACACTTAAGAGCATCAAGAGAATGAATCATATTGAGACAATGGTTTACACCAGAAGACAGGGACGTTTCGGCTGTCAGCAAGGTCTCGTGAAACTGGAATCTTAGTTTTAGAAGTCTTCAAAAATCTAATCTCGAAGGTCAAAGAAAAAATGCAACGATTGCACCAAAAATGCTCCCAAGTGCCCTCTAAAAAGATATCAAACTGTGCGAAAAACAGAATCAAGATGCGGAGGAAACAAGCAAAAATATCAAAGCCAGCAAAAGCTAAGCAAGAGAATCAACAGCGCGAAAGTGCACAAAAAAACTGTTCATGTCAGTGATAATTCCCGATTTATTTCATATTCTTTTCTCTTTCTATTGGTATGTTTTTTTTAGATTTTGATTCCTGGTTGCTTAGTGGCAACTTTGGGAGCGCAATGACAGAGAGTTTTTATCGAAGTAGCAGAATTTTAGTCCCTTTCTATAATACATGTAACAGAAAATTAAGCATAGGGGAGGAACTCTTCGACTTAATAGCAAGCGGTGAAGCAAAGAACATGAAAACTCATTGTGCTGCTTTTACTGCAAACAGTATCTTTGTTGAAATCGAAGTCTTCTAAAACATTCCAAATCTTTGTCAGAGCTACGTTAGAAACAATTATTGAGACAAAATTGTGAGCAAATATCAAGGACCATATCTAAGCATACTAACAACAAAATCTACAGCAAACAAATAGAAGAAGAAATCAAAAGCAAACGTCTGATGAATTCTCTCGAACGACAGGCGGTAGGAATTTAAGTTCAGAATATAACTTAGAAGTTTTTATGGGCGCAAGACCCCCGACTTCGTTCAGGTTAATCCCGCGTCCTCCAAGGTAAACTCTGAGTCAAAGCAGTGAGAGCTATTGAGATCACTCATATTGAAGAAACCAAGTTTTGAAAAGTCAATCAAGAAGATGTTATATTCAAAAACAAAAAGGCAAAAAGGTCAAGCCAATAGTGCGCATATAAAAGACCGAACGCTCCAAAAAATGCTTCAAATTATGTTGGAGCAATAAAAAAAACCGTACAATGTTAATTTTTGCAAACTCAATTAAACAATATAACCAACTAACAACATAAGGTCTGCTCTTTAATGACTGGCTTTGGTTACTTCAGCGTTTGCAGACTAATGATTGTCAGACAGAAGAACAATCCAAGACCACCCAAAAAAGATAATGACCTGAGTTAAAAAGACAAAATCAAAAAACGGAAACAACAGGCAAAAGTAGCAGCTTCGGCAGAGGCCAAAAAAGAGTTTTTTCATGCGATATGGTGCACAAACATTGATTTAAATTTCAATTATTGTTTTTTCTTCGTTTCTTTTAGCTATTGATTCCTTGGGGCTTATTGGTAATCTCGGAAGCACAATAACAGAAAAATTTATCAGGGATTAAGTCAAATATTTGCTGAAAGTACTAATTAGCCATTTATTCACATTTATTCATCATGCTTTCCTTTTGATCTCAGTGCTCAAAAATTGTGACCCCAGAGCAACTAACAACGGTCTTTGCTTCACACGACGCTCTAGATCAATTAGTTGCTTCAAACTTTGCTCGTGATCAATTAAAAACCGTACAAAGGTATTTGTTGTCAATATCACGTAAACATAACCAACTAACGTCATATTATCTGCTCTCTAACGAATGGCTCTAGTTACTTCAGCGCATGCAGCCTTATGCTTGTCAGACGAAAAACAATACAACCGCATTCTTGTAGTTCAAAAAAGCTTTAAAAAGACTGAATGAATTTAATAGTGAATTATTTCAGAATTGATAAAATTGTTCACTTGTTCATTCAACTCATGCTTATTTCTGATCATTAAATCAGTTTACAGAATCACTCAACAGCATTTAAAGTTGCGAAAACAATTAATTAATTAATTACGACCTAAATGTTACCGCAATTCGACCTGCATCTTTTTTAGATAGCATTGATGAAAACAAGTAATGATCTACCCAATTGGCTCTAGTTTTCTGTCACATCTGATTCAAAAAGTGAGGAGGTGTTACCAAAAAAGAAGAGATTTATAAGTTGTGCAACAAATATCCCTGCACTCTCTTCAGACCCCAACACAAAAGTCAGCTCAAAATTGTCCGAAAAACATCTAGCGCTTCAATACAGTAAACACTAAACGTGACATGTAATAACATCATCCGGCACGACGTGAACAATAATAATATCACCTTCACAAACACAACTGGTGACCCTTGAGAAAAAAAACGTGAACACCTTACAGGACGTCAACAATAAGGATGGAGTTGAGAAAATTGTTTTGACGACACGACAAAGACGCTATTTCGGTCAGCAAAGCTTCGTGAAACTGGAATTCTAATCCTCGAATTCTTTAAAAACCTCATCTCAAAAAGAAAAGAGAAAATCCAACGGTTGTACTAAAATGATCTCAAGATAACGCAAATAAATATATTGACCTTAGTCAGAAAGGCAAAATCAGGAACAGGAAGCAACAAGCAAAAATAGCAGATTGGGCAATTGCTGAAAAAAAATTCCAATCCAAAACTTACGCGAAAAATGACATAAGTTCCATTTATTGTTTATTCTTTATTGTATCGTTTCATTTAACTATTATTTCTTTGGGGGAAGTCAAATAACAAAGAAATTTATTAGGGATTATTCCAAAACATCGCAGAGAGTACTAATTAACCAGTCACTCGTTGTTCTTTCCTTCTGATCTAGTTTATTGAGTTGGGACTCCTAGGGGCATATTGGCCACATTTTAAGCACAACATCTGGTAATGGGGGCAAATGCCTGGCTGACTATTAAAAATTATGTTATTCTCGGTAATGCTGCAGTACAACTGCGCTCACTGCTCGAAAGATGTGAGTAGTATATAATACCTACGTAAAGAAAGGGGTGGGGGGGGGGGGGTTATCATTCGACTCTTAACCACAGGATAATAGGTAGTGGCGGTTAAGTGGGAATAGGCTAGGCGGGATAAAATCTTTCCGCCTGCTGTTTATTGCCGTTTGGATTGTTCTATTCCGCCGTTCTTGCTAGTTCTTTCTGGTCGTTTGAATTTAACGCTACATGTAAAGCGTAGTCTCATTACCCTAATAGAGGGGATTATTATGTGATATTTAGACGTGTGATTAAGTGGTTTTGGTCAGGTGTTAGCAAATATTGATCATTATTGGGAGAATGTGTGCATAGATCAAATGGCAACTATAGCAACGCTTGATTTGAAAAGTATTCATGAAACTTACAAGGAAATCGAAAACGAACATTCACAATACGGTAAACGATTTTTATACTTTTTAGCCACTTGTTTGCATTTGGATCCGGATCTTGATTTGGATATTGCGTTGAAGTTGCGGCCGTACGGAGGTTTGATTGGTATTGATAATTCTTCGTTAGACAAGTATTTCAAAAATTTAAAAATTTTGAGATTACATGCCATACTCCACGACGCTTCCGGTTTTGTTTATGATTATAGTGAAAAGGGTCCAAGCTATTCTTACGTATTACCTTGTTCAGTGAAAAATGAGTACCTTGGTCATGTGACTGGAATTGCCTTTTGTTTATACGTAAAATCTTTCAAAAACAGTTTTTGCAATTTGCTGGAATGTTGAAATCCGGAGCGGTTGTTCTTGATTTTGAAGGCTTTCGAAGTAAAAAATCTGGATTTATAATAAAAGAACTTGCGGTATCTACCGAAAATTACAACGATTTAATTTCGTTTTTGCCTCCAAAATCATTTAACTAACTTTGTTCGAGTGAGCAAAGATCTTTCATGTGGGTATCTAAATTCCTTCTTGGTCTCTCGTGGGAGACAGGAGAGTACACTTATCATTATTTGCAACAGATTTTTCAAAGTATAGTTCTTCGATTTTCCTTTTCTGATTTTTACGCAAAAGGATTAGAAAAAACGGAAACTTTACGACAGCTGTTACAGAGGAACGTTATCAACTTGGAAACTTTGTTCTGCCCAAAAATTGAACACTTGAAGTTGTATCGGGAGACACTAGTTTGTAAATTACATGCATTGAGTTGCCCAAAACGACAGAGAACCAAGCATTGTGCCAATAAGAAGGCAAAACTCTTTTACCAGTGGCTGACGAATGAATCGTCGGTTAGAGAAACCAGCTCCGTCTCTACTACAAGTGAATTTGTCTCCAAATTTGACAGTTTACAGTTGCATAACGCCTGAAAATCAGTTAACGGTTACCTTTATCAAGGAAGAAAAAATTGACACAACAGGCCAAACAGTTTTGAGAAAACAGCAGATTGTGTGTGCTGGTGCTGAAATAGAAGCTTTCAAGAAGTATCTTTCTCTACTGGAGTACTTTCAATTGTACCATGTCTTTACAAGAGAAAATGAAAAGGTTGAAACTAACCACTTTAAGCGTGCAGTTCCAGTTCTGATGTCTCTGGACGATGAGACTCTTCCCGATGACATCAAGCAGCTGATTAAAGAGAACAATGTAGAGTCAATTGTTTTTAGAGATAAACAAGATTCGATGAATGCAAACTATACAATCACTTACAAACAAGGAGACGAAGACTCTGGATATGTTTCTTATGAATTTTTTATAGCTAAATAATTATGTAAAAATTCCTGGAAAGCAATTCATTTTTTTGAACTATTTTATTTCACAATGAGTCAAACCGAAGATCAATTAGATTCGGGTGGAGGCATAACTGACTTGGTTTTTGACGCCGAGCACCAAGAAAGACAATCTTGGAGGTTTTGTATTTCGAGATTGCCTCGATCAGAGGTCGTATACTTTACACAAATCATTATAATAATTTTTCTTATAACTGTATCTCTCACCAAGTTGGTTTTTTTCAGTCTTGACTGTGAAGAATCCGCATTTTTGTTTTCACTTCTTTCTTGTACAGTTGGATACGCTCTTTCAAATCCAAAGTTATGAATAAAGTTATTTCTACCAATGACCGGTTGTTCATGGCTGTTTGCGGGCCGTCTTGCTGCGGGAAAACTGAGCTCATTTTCAAAATGTTATTAGTTGGCACATTTTTTTCCAGAGTTTCAAACAATTTATTTTTTTTATCAGCATGATCAGCCAAAATTCCAATCGTTAGAGAAGAAACTGAACATACATTTTAAAAAATTCTCCAATTTTGAGCTCATTTCAGAGTGAGAGAACTGCCTTCTTGTGTTCGATGATTCATGTGAAGAAATTTTTAATGACAAAGAATTTTCCAAATTAGCAACCGCAGGGCGACATAGAAACATCAGTGTAATTTATGTTAAACACAATTTGTTCCAGCAAAGCAGATGGTCCAGAACAATTGATCTAAACACAACACATATCATATTGTTCAAATCACCCCGTGACACACAACAGATTAGTTTTATTGGTCGACAGTTGAATAATGCACAATTTTTAAAAGAAAGCTATGAACTCGCAACCAAAGAACCGTTTGGTCATTTATTAATTGATTTGGATCCAAAAACATCAGACGTCTTGCGCTACTGTTCAAATATTTTTCCTCCAGGACCATTAATTTTTTATCTGCCATCAGCTAAAGCCGTTATCACAAATTTGAGCGATGAGAGAGAAAGAAGTTTGTATGCTGGGGCGACTGCTAGACATATCGGATACAAAACTAAAAGAAAAGATTGAGAGAGCTCCAAATAAATTCATTAAATTCCTTTGCTAATGTTTGCTCAACATTGTCAATGGTAATGTTTCAATAAGAAAAAGTGTTGTAGAAGGTTATGAAAAATCATTCAGAAAGCTATTGTCTAGACAAACAATTTTGAAAGAAAAGAGGCAAATTTTTGCTAGAGAAACAGATTTGGTCAAAATTGTTGGTTTCGCTTGTTATCGATATTTGACAAAATCATAATGCGCACCGAAGAATTCATTTTAATGTCCAAAACGAATGTTTGCTTCACATCAACCGGTAAAAAAAGAAGTTTTGGACAATCCCCTTTATAAACAGAAAGCTACACAGCTGTCTCTTTTGCAAAGAAACCAGTCCATCTCAATGGAAAAACCAGAGAAAGCATTTGAACCAGTTGAGACTGCAAACAAACTGATGATTGAAACAGCAGAAGAGGAGAAAACAGAACCCATGAGCGAAGACAGCGAGATTGAACCGGTAGTGAAAAACACAAAAAAAGCGACGATTTCACCTCTATAATGATAGAGCTAGAAGTTATGAATAAAAACCAACTCAAAAGATCAAAAATCATACTTGACTTGATTAACCAATCTGAAACAGTCACAATAGAGTCGAACGACGTTCTTCACCTTTATAAAGAAACACTGGGCATCAAAGCTTCAACATTTCTGTACAATCTACAGCAACCAACTAAAAAAATTGACATTGAAAAATACTCAAAAATTTTATTTGCATTTAATATCTCACCTCATCTTGTTGCAAATACACATGCCAAGCAAATCTTGGAAGCCTCGTCTGAAAGTGAACAAGAATTTTTCCCAAGTAGAGAACAACCCAGTCAACAAGAGCTCTCCTCTACTGGAGAACGACTCAGTGGCTCAAAAATCAACCCGAAAAAAATATAAAGAAGAAACGGACCCAACGCCAGACAAAGAAGAGACCAGTCAGAAGATGTGGTCTTTCTTTTCCTGAAGTAAAAAAATTGGTTCAGTTGTATTTAAAAGGACCAGCTTCGTATGGAAGCATAAAACGACTACAGACTCAACGCAAGCTCCCTGTTGGCAAAGTCCTGTCCTATTTGGAGACAGAGCCGTCTTTCACAAAGTACCGTTCAGTTCGATTAAAATTCCTAGGCTTAAAGTTTTTGTAAAAGACATTAACAAAATTTGGTCTCTAGATTTGGCAGACGTTGATACATTAGCAAAGTATAACCGCAACATCAAGTATCTCCTAGTAGCGGTTGATTGTTTGTCAAGATATTTACGAGTGGAACCATTAAAAACAAAGTACGCAACAGAAGCAGCTGAAGCATCAAAAAGATGATCAAAAACAAACAGCCCGAAAAAGTATGGGTTGACGATGGCACAGAATTTCTGGGAGAATTTAAACAAATGTGCAACAAACGCGGAATTCAGTTATATAGTACTTTCAGTGAAAAAAAGTCAGCTTTTGCAGAGAGGAACATTAGATCTCTCAAAAAGATAATTCATCGGTATCTCGCAGAAAAGTGGACCTATAGCTACATTGACCAATTAGACCAATTTGTGAAAACAATCAATTCAAGAGTCAATTGAGTAACTAAAATTGCTCCCAACAAAGTTACAAAAAAAGATGTGCCACGACTAGTGTCATTGACAGTGCAAACGAGCTCAAAACAGAAGCCCAATTTTTACATTGGAGACTTTGTGAGAATAGTTTAAAAAGATAAAGCATTCAGGAAAAGTAACAAGCAATCGTTCACAGACAAAGTCTTTGAAATAACGGGAATACCGACATTAAGCCCACCAACATACTCCTTAGTTGACACAGACAAAAAACCAATTCAAGGAAAATTTTATCAACCAGAATTACAACTTGTCAGGCTCCCTCTCGTTGAAAATGTCCAACAACCGGTTTGAAGACGAGTTTTTAGTTCACGTTGTTTCATCCGCTTCAATGGAAATATTTGATTCAAACACACTTGCATCATTTCGAAATATTTAATGACGAAATTCAACTTGCAGGTGATTGGAGAGTGGCAGTGGCGTTAAGTGAAATCATATTCCCAACAAAAATAGAAAACATAGTAAACCGAAATCTAATTGTGTACCACTTAAAAGACTATGAAGATTCCAAAAAGATGTCTTTGGGAGCTAATGTTATTTCTAGACCTTATAGTGGACAACAATTTAGTTTTATGCCAGGAACCTTTGATACAATGGCACAACTTCTTGCTACAATTAAGCGAATAATTGGATTGCCCAATTTTTCTTTCAGAGAGTTGAAGAGCTCTGGAAAATATGAAATTTTATTTGGCAAATATGAGGGAATTACATTTCCCAGCGAGGAAATTCCGAGCATTATTGGATTTAAGGGTATTCCTGACGGTAATGGAATACATATTGGGTACAAAATGATTCCCAATGCAAACAGGTTTATGAAAAGTGATGATACGAAAGCTTATTATGGGGAGTTCCCAGCTGATCTTTGTGCTGGAAAGCATCTAATTTTAATCTACAATAACATAATTGAATATCAATACGTTGGTGACACTAAGGCTCCTCTTTTGCGAGTCATTGATTCAAAACAACGTCTGAAAAACGGTAGTGTTTGTGAGCTTGAGCCAACTCATCGGATAGTTTTTACAAATTTAGACTATAAGAAGCTCCTAACCAACACAATTCAATCGATTTCAATTGAACTGAGAACGGAAACAGGACAATTAGTTCCCTTTTCGGGAACTGCAAAAGTTATTCTAACACTACAATTCAAAAAATTTTCCTCCTAAAATGGATTCTTATTATGCGAATCAAGCAACGTCTTTGCCTCACTTCTCTGGACATTATCGTCAAAGAGGAAGTGGTTTTGGAGCCCTAGCTGCAGGCATTGGACGTGTTGCGCTGCCTTTAGCACGTCGTTTCATTTTGCCTACAGCGAAGCGTATCGGGGAAGAGCTTTTGAAACAAAGTGTTCCAGAGATTTTGGATGAAGTCGGAAGCAAAAAATCTCCTAAACAGGCGTTTAAAAGTACAATCGCAAAAACTGTTAAAAAACAGACTGGGGGATCTCGACGAAATACTTCACGTCGGAGGAAGTCAAGTCGAGTCAAGCCACAGGAAGCGATCAACAAACGCAAAAAAACCATTTCAACGCACAGAGCTCCAAAAAGAAGTCGGTCAGATTTTTTTGCCAGAGTGAACGATGATCGCTAATTTGTTACCATCAGAAGGAACTCACAGTTCTTTGAATTTATTCGAAAAACCTTCTCTTTTAGTAACTTTCGATGGTAGTTTTTGTCAAAAGTTGGGCCCAGTCTACAGTCCAAATGGACCCATGTTAGAATTTGAAGTCGTCGGTGACCGAAATAATTTTATTGACTTACAGAAAATTTTCCTGGAAGTAAAATGTAAAATTGTCCAGTCATCAGAAGCTGATTTGAGATATGACGCAGGAGCAGCAACAGATGTTACGGAGACAGATGCTCCCTATTTTTGCAATAATGTGTTACATTCACTCTTCTCTGACTGTACAGTGTCTGCTAATGGACTAAAAATTTCAAAGGCTAACGGAAACTATGCTCATAAAAGTTTTATTGAAACAGAATTTTCACATAACAAAGATGCAAAAAACACCTGGTTGGCATGTCAGGGTTACTCCTACGAAGAAAATCCAGGAGCGCTGTCAACTGCGGAAGTGAACAGAAGGAAAGCCTTAGTGAGGCAATCAGCTGAGTGCACATTCTACGGTAAAGTGGCAGTCAACTTTTCCACCTGTGACAGACATTTGCTAAGTGGTGTGACACTTTGCATTGCATTTAGACGGTCCATAGATGATTTTGTTATAATGTCTGACGACGCTGCCAAGCACTACAAAGTAAAAATTGTCGAAGCTAATTTGTATGTCCGCAAGATGACTTTGAACGATGATGTTGTATCGACTATTGAAAAAACTTTATTAACAAGTCCAGCTTCGTATCCCTACCTGGAGACTCTAACAAAAACGTTTCTGGCGTCAACGGGTCTCCACAGTTGGAAACAAGAAGATATTTTTGCCAGAGAACCGATTCGTAGACTAGCAATTTGTCTGAACACTAACGAAGCGTTTCTTGGTAACAACAGACAAAATCCATTTAATTTCCGCAAATTCGACCTTGAGCAGATTTATATTTATCGAAACGGTTTACCTGTGGCAGACAGTCCGATATCAACAAGTGATGACAAACGTCTTTACTTTAACACAATATCCGATTTAGCTTACATCGACAATGGTCATGGAATAAGTTTGACAGATTACCCAAACCATTTCATAATGGTTTTTGATTTGACCAGCAC
Organism: Convolutriloba macropyga; assembly: GCF_964194025.1. Lineage (NCBI taxonomy): Eukaryota > Metazoa > Xenacoelomorpha > Acoela > Convolutidae > Convolutriloba > Convolutriloba macropyga. The sequence continues at coordinate 60,382,287 of NC_134474.1, forward strand.
CCAACAAGCATCCCACGACTTTATTCATCCTGAGCTTACAAATTCGTCAATTTCTATTGAGTTGAAATTTTCTGCGGCCTTACCGAACAATATAGAAATATTCATTATTGGCGAAAAAGCTAGCACAATATTTGTTGATAGTGCAAGAAGAGTATCAAAGAATCACATTCTGACAAATTAATGATGGATGAAGATGATATTAATGGTTTAATCCAAGGTTGCAAAACTCTTAAGTATAATTTCCATGGTGTTTTTGCGGCCAACAACTTTCCGGAAAAAATGAACAGAAACAGCTTCCTTATTGTTAATGCAGCAACTGCTGAAAATATTGGCAGCCACTGGTTACTATTATGCAGAAAAAACAATCAACTTTTGTTTGCCGATCCCCTTGGTCAGCCAAATTCATCGTATAAACACCTATATCAAAGAACCGTTTCCGTTGGCAGCAATCACAACATCTATCAACTCTTGGAGAATCAACCAATTCAAAGAGCAAACTCTAAACTTTGTGGATTTTTTTGTATTTATATTGCTCATTTTGTTTTCAATGCTCAAAAACTTGTAAATATTAGCAATAATGAATTGATTCGTTTCGCTTTTCATATGATGTTCTAACCTTACTAACTTGAGAAATTTATTTTTTTTTTCAAAACTTTACTTTTTCTTCATACACAAAGCGAACACTCAATAAATCAGAATCAATATTCAATTTTCCATATCCACTCATAAAAACATCCATAAATTGACAAAAAGCGCCAGAATGAGGACCATACAAAATTGTTTCAACTCTTCGTAAAGTTTCACTATTAACAAAATCAGTTTGAACTTGTTTCGATGGAGGCCGGGCATTGTAGATAGTTTTTTGAGCAACTACTGGCATCTTGGCACTCGGTTTGAGATTGACATTTGTTTGTTTTGCAGAGCTGCTTTTCGATAAATTGTTATGGTTAGCAAAAGCTGGCAGTCGTTTGCGCACTGACTGTGAATCGGTTTTTTCTCCCGAACCGTTGAATTTGATTGCCAATTTGAGTTTTGTAAAAACGTCTCCATTAGTCTCCAAGTTTGGTGCAGTCCAAAACAAGAATTTGAAAGCTGTATAAACACAAGGCACAGGAAAGCTCTGATATCGTTTCACTGTTTCGTTTTCAAAAGTAGTTGTATCAATCAGAAAGTGATAATGACTGTTTACTAAATTGCAAAATTCGGAATCAAATTGTGCACACACTGCATAAAAATTTCCAATAGAAAAGCTAAGTTTTTCTTCAAGAATGAGAAATTTGAACTGTTTCTAAAACTGTTTAAAGTAATTTGGAGAACGCTCAAACATCGCCTCAACCATCGTTGTTGGCAACTTCTTTTTGAATTTTTGGTTTCTTCGCTAGTGGTGGTTTTGTTGTGGACAGCTGGTCAGCCACTGAGTTCTGTATTTTGCTAGCTGAGCTGACCAGATTTTCAAACTCTCCAAGAGTTAGAGAAATCCTCTGTTCAAACTCGTAATCGTCTGTTGCTTTTTTGAACAATTTCAGAAATACATATGTCCCTGTCCTTTCATAGGTTTTCAGCGTTGCTCTGATTAAGCGCTTATCAGTTTTGGAAATATCGAAATAACAATCTCCAAACTCTATGTCTTTAGTGGACGTGAAAGGCTTAGTGTGCAACTTGTTTTATTACTTTCAAGTGTTATAATGTGTAAAACTCCAACTCAATGGGGCGGCAAGTTGGGTTTAAACAAGTGTCGTCAAACTGCCTAATTAAATCCAAATGATTTGTGAATACAGGCTCAAGTACGCCTATGGCGTACTTGAGTCTGTCTGTTGTTCACATATTGCATAATTAATTTCAGCTGTGACCTTAGACAAGACAAAAAACATATGTGAACCTAGGTGTGTACTTGGACCAGCAGTGCACTGTACACTTTTATTGGAATTATATGCGTACCATATGTTTTTGAGAACACAAATGTGACCCACCCTGGGTGGGTATTTGAACAAGCAGTGCAGTGTACACTGTTTATTGATATTATATGCGGACCACATGTTTTGGTTCTATAGAGAAAACAGATGTGACCCTAGGTGTGTATTTGGACCAGCAGTGCAGTGTACAGTGTTTATTGGAATTATTTGCGGACCATATGTTTATAACTTGGAACAGATGTGACCCTGGGTGTGTGATATAATTAGAAGCACAAGTGAACCTACAGCAGTAAGGAATTTCTGATAAGAATAAACATGCACCAGCGTACAATGAAATGCTAATAATAAAATACGCTCTGGATAAGAACTGAGTTAGTACACACTATAAAGTGTATCGAGCCATGTATAATAACAAAATTTAGAGCATATATCAGAGCACATACACTACCAAAATTAAAACCATATTTGACCCCAGATATAATTTAGTGAATTACACGTTGTGCAATATTACTTTAAAAATAATTATTCATTTTCTTTAAACCTTGCGTTCAGTGCACTTTGCTTTCTTTCAACAGTTCGTTACCAGACAAACACCTACCAACAGTCTTCTATCAAATTGGTTTTAATTTCTTTCTCAAAATTTGTACAAAAATTATGTCCGTTCAAATACTTGCTGAATCTGTAATTTCCTTGGAGCGAACATTGGTTTATCAGACAGTGATCGAAAACTTTGTTGCGTTTATTCAACAGAAGAGACAAGGCGATGTTTGGCAAACTTACCAGCACTGCTTGATACCCAAGCTTTTCATTAACGCAATTGCTTCTTTACCAGAGAAGACAGAACCAGCAGATTGCAGTCTTATTACATCAGGAGGATATTTACCTCCAAAAACTTTGCCAACATTTCAACATCTTGGCATGGAGTCATTACCTGACGACGTTAAACGAATTTTGTTTCGTTACGATTGCGACTGTGTGCCTCTGTTTGAAAACCAGCTAGCGGCTTATCAGGCTTGCGAAAACTTAGCTGACATGTGGGGCATAAAGTCATCACCTTGCTCCCCAGAAAATCAATCGCAATTGGATTCAGCCAGCTTGCCAGTAACACCAGCAGTTGATCCGAGTCCCAGTTTGACACCGACATTTAGTCCATCTCTCTTTGCGGGAATTCACAAGAACAATTCTACGGCTCTGTTCAGTGACAACCAGTTTGATACAACGTTACTGTCAGCTACACAATTTCAAACACCAGAACCAGCACGTGTTTTTGGTGTCACAGACACGCCAAAGATTTGCAATGCACCAAAGAAGCGGCTACCTGAGAATACTTTAATGGACTTATTTGATTAACTTGAAAACTAAATTTAATGGATCACCACAAAACTCTTTTATATAGTGAGATGCTAATTTGATTTTGTTTCAAGAATGTTTGATTTCAACTTTTTAAAAGCTGAATTTAACTTTTTATATCTGTTTTATAGCTTTAAATCTGCTGAGTCAAAGAAATTAAAACATTGCTACTGATCAAGTTCGAACATGTTCAGAAAAAATTTTCATTATGACGTAAACATTTGTTTCCTAACAAACACTCAATTATCACAAATACTATGACGTGGTGAGATTTTTCAATATTATATCCAAAAATACTTTTCTCAATCTGCAAAATTTTTGTTATTATTATATATATTAAACATAAAGTTTAGAGATATAGCCATATGTGAGAGTATGCGGTATTGACGCTAATGACATGTTAACTCCATGCAACAGCTGTAGCATGGATTGAATTCCAAATTCAATTCATAAGTCGAAGAACTGTTCAAAAAATAAAAAATAATCAAAGAAAATATTTCGAAAAAATGCATTTCAAACGTCAAATTTTGACACTTAATTCAGTAGATGCCCTCTTCAGCTTACACTAGAATCAACTCTCATTTGTTACTTGGGGATCAATTGAAAAAAAAGAGCATGTTAGTTTAAAACAAACGAAAAAAACTCAAAAAAATTTTTTTTAACACATGACCTCTGACCTTTGACCCCAAAAAAGAGGGTTCCAAAAAATACTTGGGATGAACCTGATTGTTCAGTAAGACTCAGCATACTCTAAAGTGCAAAACATCTCATCACACTCGTCAAATTTTACTCATCCGTTATGGAGATAATTAGCCTCTAATTAGCGACTAATTAAGGGTTAATTAACCTAATTACTAATTACTGAAGAAAGAAATTCAAATTTTTGCAACAGTTTTGTACTCACGGTTTGATGCCCGACATTATTGCTCATAAGGATCATCATCAAAAAACGGCTCCTTCACCGATTTTCGAAACATCTGGCAATTAATATCACATTAACATCTGGCATGAATTAGCATATGAAGTACCCTAAGGAAGGATGTTAGATCGGTTTTCTTTAAATTTTTGGACTTATTGGGCCCTCAGTGTAAATTTATCTCATAACAGCTGTCATCAAAAAAGGCCTCAGAAAAAAGACACAAGTTTATGCTCATCACACTTAAGAACGTAGGACAACTCTAACCATCCGTAATTGAAAATGCATAAAAAAGCGCTTTTTATTACAATTTTGAATATTAGCATGTTTTTCCAGGTTCTCAAAAAAAGTTTTTTGACACAAACGATGATCAACAATACTCGGTAGGGTTCCCTGTGGTGGTATATTTTGGCATACGATTGCAATGGAGAGTTGAAAACACATCTTTTTTCTCTCAAAAGTAACAAAATTTCGAAATAAAGGTATGCGCCAAAACCGACCAATCAGAAAACAGCATCTCAAAACTTCGAATTTGGCGCCTATGCAGTACTGTAGTCTCTAATACTGTAAACCCGAGAAGCCATTTCTTGTTCATTCGTTTCTCTAGCTCAACTGTTCGTACTCGAGTTTAACAATTCGTTCTTACTAAAGTTAGACAATTCAAAAATGGGTTTCCAGTGTCGTTATTGTGATTCTATTCTGAGTACAAAAGGAAATCGCTCCAGGCATGAGAATAAATTCCATCCTGATGAGATTGGTTTACCCGTATATCAATGCTCATAATGTGAGTTTATTTGTCGGAAGATTTCTTTGCTCGAAGAACACATAAAAACTGCACACCAACGATTCACCAATTGCTGTCAAAGCTGCCTACCCGGATTCAACGATTGCCATCATTACGTACAGCATATGACTTCCGTTCATCACTTACCCGTCCTAGGTGAACAATTTCAGCCTCGAGACACTCCGTTGGAAAGTGCATTCCATGGAGTACTGAGATCGTTCGAGTCAACAGCGGCCGAAGAGTCCAATGATCTCGAAAACTATATGCAGATACAAAAACCCAAAATAGACACTCTAATAAGTGAGCAGTTGACCCAGGGTCCTCAAAAAGTTCAACTGTGTGCAAAATTGCGGCTTGTCAAAGTTATGTATGATGAGCCAGATATGCCAGAAGGTGACTCATTGAAATATACGCAAACTCTCTGATGACTCCTGTCTATGCAAACGGACTGTCGGATGAAGCGTATTGGCAAATGGTGGAGAAGATGATGAGCGTATTGACAACATTCAACTCTTTGAGGAGTGGTTGGACACTCGAAAAAGTTCTCAAAGTTGACGTCAAATTCGCACGTTTCAGACCAATTCTTGGTTCATCATACATCGCGTTGCCGTCAAAAATTGCCAACTGCAGAGGATTGCTCAACGTTAGGAACCACGAAGATCGAGATTGCTTCAGGTATTGTTTTGTGGCCGCTTATTACATGTATCATCAGATAAGTTTAGATAGAATTGATCGAAACTATCAATCCGACAAAACTTCACCAACTACATACAATCAACCAGGACTGCATCAACCTCTGGGCGATTTTACTATGCCCATGGGCTTTGCAGACATTCCTCAATTTGAAACACTCAACAACGTTCAGGTAAACGTGTTTGGATACGATAACGGCCAGTTTTTCCCCCTTATAGTTTCGTCATATAGTTCAGATTTTTTAGTGGATCTACTTTTGCTGTACGACTGTGACCGTCATCACTACGTCCTCATTACAAACCTTGTGAAGGTTGTTTGCTACGTGCGAGAACTTGATTACAGATTCTCCTGCAAAATTTGTCGAAACTGTTTTTGGATTTGTGGAGAAGGACTTGAAATTTACAACCTACATCTCAATAACTGTTGCAAAAACGCACCTGCTGTCATTATATGCCTTCAAGTGAGAACAACTCATACAAGTTCACGAACTTGGCTGCTACGTGGTTTGTCCCTCTTGTTATCTATTTTGACTTCGAGTCTTTCTTACGACCTAACTTCGCTGTCGTCTGTCTACTTGCAAGGGACCAAGTGATAAAGCCTTTACCCAGGTCAAGGAGATACATGAACCGTGTGGCTTTGCACTAACAGTGATAGATCACCACTCATCAAAGCCAATCTTTCATCATGTAGACAGTTCTCCTGCTTGCATGACAAATTTTGTCAAAATGCTTCACAAACTAGCCAGAGATATTTATCAGCAGAAAAGGAAGCACCCTTTCTTCAAAGGCGATAGACGAAACTTGGGAAAGTCTAACGCTACGCACTTTTGGATTTGTGAAAAATCGTTTTCAGAAACGGAAGATCCAGAGAACACAATTGACCTGGACCATTGCCACTACAGTGGTAAATTCTTGGGATGGGCACATGAGAAATGCAATCGCTTGAGACGAAATATCAATTTCACCCCTGTTGTGGGTCATAATATTCAAAATTATGACTTACATCACATTTGCTTGGCACTGAACAACTGCGAGCCAACCACAACCATCAGCCTCATACCAGCCACCGACAAAAAATACATATCAATGACATTTGGTGTGCTTATTGACACTTTTGTAACGGAAAAGGGAAAAACAGTGAAAGTTTACGAATATCTTCGATTCATAGACTCCTTCAAGATGATGAACAGTTCTTTAGAGAAACTTTTTGAAATTTTACCCGATGACCGTTTCGAAATAATGAGGGCAATGTTTTCTACATTATCTGATGCTAACCTTCAGCTACTTAAACAGAAAGGCTACTACCCTTACTCTTATGTGACTGGTCGGTCCAAGTTCAGTGACACCAGTCTCCCACCACTGAGCAAGTGGGGTAACACTCTGGACGGAGCGGTAGTGAAGGTAACGGAGACTAATTTACAACATGCACGCAGGATGTGGGAAATTCTGGAATGTGGAACACTGCAGGATTATCATGACTCATACTTGAAGCTCGACTGTGCACTACTCGCATGTGTTTGCGAATTCCATCGACAGTTGAGTTTCGATACGTAGTTTCGATGCACTTCTTCACCCTAACCAATATGGCTAAGGAAGCATCACTTAGAATCTGCAAAGCCAATGTCGAGTTACTGACTGAGCGCGAACACTGGGACATGATTGAACCCGCAATTCGCGGTGGAGTCACATCTGTCTTTGAAAGTCGGCGCTTCACTGCAAATAACTCCCCATTTCCCAACCACGATAGCACGGAGGAATCATGTTTTGGTTTCTGTGTCGACGCTAATAACCTTTATGGTGGCGTAATGCAATTAGAGAAACTACCGCTCGCCGACTTTGCGTTCCACACAGATATTCAACTTCAAGAGATTTTGGACACCGCCGATGACGCTAGCATTGGATACTTTGTAGAGGTCGATATCTCTAACCCGCCGAGCCTTCATGATGAGCATTGCGATTTTCCGTTGGCGCCCACAAAAGACGTGGTTGAAGATGAGTGGTTGAGCGATTACCAGATCGAATTAAAAGAACAGCACAATCTCCCATCTTCCAAAGTAAAGAAACTCCTGCAAACGTTCTTTGATAAAGAGAGATACGTGGTCCACTACAAACTGCTGAAACTCTATGTCCAACTCGGCTTGGTAATCAGGAAAGTTCACAGAGTCCTTCAATTTCGACAAGAAAACTGGCTGTCGCCATACATTACACTAAATAGTGAAAAGCGGCAAGTTGCGTCAAACAAGTTTGAAGAGAACTTTTATAAACTGATGAATAATGCAGTTTATGGTAAAAACTGCTAATCGAAAAGACGCAGAAATAAAATAACAATCTCACGAGATGCCGAGCATGCGCTGAAGATAATATCCAGATTTGAGTTTGATCGCTATATGATCTTTGGGGAGAATTTAGCAGCCTTGACCACACGGCCGAAGTCCATTTATTGGAACACTCCCACTATTGTGGGAGCGACTATATTAGATCTTGCAAAATTCCACTTGTACTCATTCCATTACAATGTCATGCGCCCCAACTTTAATTGTCGCCTTCTTTACAGCGATACAGATATTCTCCTTTATGCGATAAAAAGCGACGATTATTATACAGAGTTATCGCAGAAGCCTCAGTCAGTATTAAGTCATTTTGATTTCTCAAATTACCCACCCAATCACTTTCTTTACGATACCACTAACAAAAAAATCGTCCTCAAATACAAGGATGAATTCACCGGCGACTGTATTACTGACTTTATCTGCTTGAAGCCGAAGCTGTACTCCATCCTGTCAAAAAGTAAGTTTATTCTCTCATAAAACAAAATTGTTAGTTGTTGTATAAAAATTCGTATTGGGTTAATAGGCATCTGGAAGGTGTTAAATCGTATTATATTTACATAGGGAGTTAGTAATTATAATAGCACCTAATTTTTCTCATTTCTTTCTTTCTTTTAGATTGTCGAAAACTTTCAGCAAAAGGGGTGACGAGGGCCGCACAACAACATGTTCGCCACGTTGACTTCTTAAACACTCTCAGCACTGGAAACCACCTGCGCTCAGAGAACACCAGGATTATGTCCGACCACCACAGGCTGCAGACAGTTACTACAAACAAAATTTGTCTGTCAGCTTTTGACAACAAGCGCTATATACTACCCGATGGCATAAAAACCCTCCCGTTTGGCCATTATGAAATTGGCGATTATGCTATCGATGAAATTGATTGGAATAACGACGATGTGGAATGGGATTATGACGATTTTAGCGACTTACTTTTGAGCTCTAGCCCAGAGTGGGATAACAGTTTTGTTGTACCACATTCCTCTCCAGATACCACCCAAAGCTCCAACACATGGCAACCACCAGACCCCGGTTTTGTTGCTGCTCAGAATATAAATGATTCGGATATTGAAAGTAGCGATATCGTTGATTTCGATGCCAGTTTTGAAGAAAACTCTACGCCCGATAATCCGTTCATTAATTTTGAGGCAGAAGAAGCAAGTGAAAGCGAGTCAGAGGGCCCAGTGTGCAAAACTGCAAGGCGATATTAGTGTGCATAATTAAATTTAATTGCCCAGAGAGAGAGAGAGAGAGAGAGAGAGAGAGAGAGACGCAAAATTGAACCAGTTTTGATTTTGCATGCAGTGTGAAATTTGGTTTTAATTTAATTTGTTTGAGTGTTTTGAAATCAAAAGCAAGCGGCGAGACAGAAAGCAAAGTTAAAGGGAAGCAAAAGCGGCAAGACTCAAAAGGGAAAGATTGAGTAGGAGAGGGATATAAACAGCGGCGGAAAGATTTTATCCCGCCTATCTTATTCCCACTTAACCGCCACTACCTATTATCCTATGCTTAAGAGTCGAATGATAACCCCCCTTTCTTTACGTAGGTATTATATACTACTGATGTGACTTCAGAGCAACTAACATCGGTCTCTGAAGCGCAGCCTAAGAAACTGCAGATTTTGATTTCCAAAAGTAATCTGTAAATGCAAAATAAGCAAACAGGAGGAACTCTTCAGTTCACTAGCTTGCGGTGACGTAATAGACATCAAAACTCTTTGTGCTGTTTTTTTGAAAAAAAATTGTCTTGGAAAAACTCAGCCAGAAGATTTTAGCTTCTTGCCGTAACTGCGTCGAAAATAAACCTTGCAACAAACAATTATTAAAAAATGTTAGGTCTTCATCCGAACCTATCAATAAAGAGAGCTAATGCAAAACTCAGAGGATGAAATCGAGAATGTTGGTTAAACGCATGATTTTATCTTTTATTACGTACCAGACGAAACCAATAGAAACCATCAGATTTTGAGTCAGAAACTCAAAAAAGGTAACCTGCAATGAAAAGAGAACCAGACAAATCGAAAGCGCAAGTAGTCAAAGGAGCTGTCAAAGGACAGCTACGATGTCAAAAGGCTATTAGGTTTTCCTGATTTTAAGAAATTACAGGAGAAGACCTGGAACATGACACTGGAGAAGAAGAAACTGGAACGTCTCTCCTGCAAAATATCGGCTTGATATCTGATGTGAATGTCTATTGGAAGTCATGAAAACAAAAAAAACGAGAATGGTCAAGCTTTAAAAGGATTTTGATGATATTTAAAGGAAGAAGAAAATGAAAAGACTAGAAACCTGTTTGCATGTAGTAAAACAGCACACATAGGCAGAAAACGAGTGGTCAGAGAACCAGCGCAAGAAAAGATAGCACAAAACGAAGAATCCCTGGCTTGTTAACTTCCAGTTCCTACCAAAAAAAACACTGGGGACAGCTGGGAAAAGTCGATGTTTAATCAGCGCTCAGTCAACAAAGACTAAACAATTAAAGTAAATTTGAAATATATGTTTTGCCAAAAATTGGTTAACTAGTGACATGCGTAGTGACGCTTTTTTCATTTCCGGGTACGGGATCTTCAAGAAAAAGAGACTTACTAAAAACAAATCTAGGCAACGAGGACTTTATACCACTCTCGAAATATTCTTAAGCAATGAGATCAGCACTGCAACAGAATTGAAATATGCAAAAACCTGATATGACAATCCTAGTAAGTCAAATGATCCTATGTTGTCTTTTAATCTAGTTGAGTCGCAACCTCACAGAGAAGTTGCCGAAGAATAAGAGCGCTCCGAAATAAAATTCATCAATATCAAAGACGGAGGAACGCTTTTATGTATAATGCGATCACAATAAACCGCAAATTTGGAAACAAAAATTGGATGTCTCCGCAATCAAGCAACATATACAAGAAGAAAAATAGTGCAGAGATCTTGTGAAGGCCACAAATATTCCATTGATCATAAATTTAAATCATAAACTAATAATCGTCAGAAGAATTGGTTTCGAAGCACAGACGGGCGGCAATTTAATTCAAGGAAGTAGTTTTCAAATGTTTTCATGGGTGCAAAACCCCCGAATTAGCAGGGGTTTGAACTTGCGACATCTCGGATAGACTCCGACTTCTTAATTTTTAAACTCAATGGCTCTGATTCTTAACAGATCACAATCAATCTTACAGTTGCAGACGCAAACAATAAAAACAATTCATATCAATTGAAGAACTGAAGTCTTGACAAGTCACTCAGGGAGTCATATGTTAGAAAACAAGAGCAAAATCGTCAAAGGAAAAATTTTGCATATAAAAGAACAAATTTTCACGATAATGGTTTCAAACATCGTTAGAGAGCACTTAACCAACCGTTCAGAGCAGATTTTGTTGAACTCATGTAACTATTAGGAATCAACTATCATCACAGGGGTTTGCTCTACAATGACTGAATTTGGTTACTGCTGCGTATAGTGGCTAGCTTTGGTCAGAAAAAAAAGCAATCCACCAAAAGCTTGTAGTTGAAAACCTGCTTCCAAAAGGCAAGCGGGAGGGAAAAAACTTATGTTATAGTCACTTATCTTCTTCACATTGTTATAGATACTGATCTTGCTCAATAAACATCCATGAAAGCATCTTACTGCAAAAATGTGAAAACGTTCAATCAAAATCATCTCTCAGAAGGTACTAACTGATCTTTTATTCATCTTGTGTCCTCCTGATCCATTCCATCACCTTACAGTTAGAGGGTTTAAGGGCCCTCTTGGAAACACATCTTCTGGTAACCTGGACACAGTTCACTAGATGATTGAGTATGAGTTGAAAATGTTCATTTAACTGGCAGATGAAATTTTATAAACCCCAAAAAAACAGTGAGAAAGTAAAAAAAAGTTTTGAACGAGATTCAGCTTTGGGTCTAATTGAATCACATGCAGCTAATAAAGCCATTTCAATCTCTTCTGTAAAGGGTAATTTGCAAAGCCAGGGCGAGAAATGTCCACTGGAAAAGTCGCTGAGCAGAAAAAATCTCGGAGTAATAATTGCTCATAATCGGTCTGGGACAGATAAGTGTAACCCAAGAACAAGTAAGTCTTTGACATGATTTTGCTTCCTTAGACGCAACTGTAAAATCAGAGCAACCGTTAAAACTAATCTAATGGCATATATCGGTTAAATGTTTCCAGTCATATCCTACGACACCCTGGTGTGGTATCCATCAAAACAAGAGAGGAAAGGCATTCATCGAATACAGAGAAAAAAATTAATCCGTTGATTATCGGGAAAAGAGTAGACTACACAGACAGACTAGTTCAACTGCGAATCCTCTCACTCTCATTATACAAGGCATAACGTGACATCCTTTTTTATTTAACATGGTTAATGCTGGAAATTATGCCATCTGAAAAAGGAGGTGCTAGGGCAATAGATCGAAAGACAACAGATCGACAGCAAAAATTGGGACAACAGATTGATTAAAAAAATTGTTCAAGTTGCGTATTGGCCAATCAGATTTGAGGGCTCATTTAATATACACAAATAAGATGTTTTGTTGTTGTATTTTGTTCGGCTGTGATAGCATAAAGAGTATCGCAAATATTTTTTTTTATTAACAAAAACTTGAGATTATCTATGGAACGTTATAATGATGTTCGGTCTCCTCAAACAAGATCACCAATAAAACCATTAATAATCAAGTAATTCAACAAAACCGCAACCTCTCCAGCCGAGGTTTTATTCAGAAGTCGTTTCTTGAATAGGCCAGATGAGGCTTTCCTCGTAGCAAGGCATTATTTCACGTCACGCTGATAAAAGCTGTTCAGATACCGAGTAGGCAATTTAGCGTTGACCGATTGTAAAACAAATTTCAATAATTCCAGAATGTATAAATCGTATAAAAATAGAATAGTAGATCCTGAGAAAAGGCAGGATACATTTTTTTGGTTTATATTGAAGAAAATCAACGCAAGCAGATTTCTCTTCGCCAAATAGATACGACATAACTTAGAAGACTTAGAAGATGTACATCCATAGATTAAAAGACCATATCGATATATCGGTTCGATAATAGAACGTTAAAAAAGAATGAGAACGTTTCTACTCAAGAACCTCCTGATACTTGTGACCTTAAACACATGCTTTGACAATCATTTTACAAATTTATCAACATGAACGTTGGACGAAAGGTTTCTGTCCAAATTAATGCCCAGGTAGGTCACAGAATCTGAGCTTTTCAACCTTTCAGTCTGAAACTTAATAAGTGTAAGCGGTTCACAGAACCATATGTGTTCAGATTTCTTAACATTCAAATATAAATGATTGCAAGTGATCCATTTTTGAAGGCAAACAATGTCAGAACCACTGCATCTGTCATCCAGAGTTTCTGTCGAGTACATTAGTGTTGTGCCATCCTCAAAGATATACATAACCGAATAGTTGCACTTTAAAAAAGTCTTTCCTATATATATAATGAACAGGAGAGGGCCGAGTATTGATCCTTGTGGCTCACCGCTACTGATTACTTTGAAATCTCAGAACGCAACATTGATGAACACAGTCTTTTGCCGGTTCAAGAAATAACTGCGAAACCAACTCAAGATGACTGCTCTCACACCATAATTTTCCACTCTTTCGATCATCAAATCACGGTTAACGGCATCTACTGCTTTACTAAAGTCAAAGAAAATACAAAACTGCTTGGTTGACATGTTAAATCGTAGTTTCTCAACTATATCAGCGGTTGCCAATACTATACTACATCTAGTTAGAAAACCAAATTATTTTTCATTGAATCTTTTGTTCATAAAGCTATACAATCTGGTATACATAGCTCGTTCGAAGACTCTCCTAGGAACAGGCAAAATTGATACCGGTCGATAATTGCTCACCTCAAGTAGTCGATCTGTTGTCCTTTCGATCTATTGTCCAGTCACCGCAAAAAAAGACCTCCTGAACAACAAAACGATGAACACATTACCATCAAGAGCCGACCGAGCAAAACTGCAACAACTACTGGCACCGCGCAACAAAGCCCAGAAAATTTGTTTGACACAAAAAAAGATAATGAACGAAGAGAACTAACACACTTATACACGAGATTTTTTCATTGAAGCTAAACCGATATCAACTGCTGCACCTGGAGGATTCTATGCTAATGCGGAACCTGCAACGCTTGACAGTTGTGCAAAGCGAAAGTAAACGCGAATACAGCCCAGTGGAAATCAACAGGACCGATCTAAAAATTAATGATAAAAATGATTGTGTGATAATGTGATCTTTGTTTTACTGAAAAATGTTTTGAATGCTGCCGGATTGGCAGATAGGATTGCAGGAGCCTAAAATTAACAATAGTTTTCTCCAAAGTTTGGGAATAACAAGAAGGCTTACCTGCAGCAACTCAAAATACATTTTACAAGTCAGAAAGCTGTGGTTTTGACAGAACAATGACCTAAAGAGATGCTTATTTTCGGACTGAATCAAAAACTAAAAATGAAAGAAAAGAGACAAAATTGTTATCTAAAGGTGTTGACTGGTCTCTCTTTTTATTAAAAACTAAATTTAAACAAAGAACTTTAAGAAAATGATTATAATTTAACATCAAATTGCTCACTCAGTCACGATCATTTCCACAGGATTGTAGTTTTCTTAATTTGGCTTATTCAAACTTTGACTGCGTATTCCATGAATCAGAATTTTGTTTATTGTTAAAATGAGTCACCATAAAAAAATTAACTTCTTCCTTTTCTTTATATCAAAGTTAGTGATAATTTTTATTGGATTCTAAATTGTTCTGATCTTTCGCGGATTACACCTTCACCGTCTTCGCTTATTCTCGAAACTGCTAGTTTTTGGTTTGAATTTACTGTTGCTCGGCCTCTTGTCATTTGAACGTGTCTCGAGCTAACATATCAAGATAGTACAGCTGCTCAGCGTCTCATATAATGAACTTCTTGAAAAAGAAAAAATTTTTGCCGTACTTGTCTTGGAAATGATCATATCTGACAGCCTCTAACTTTGAAAACGATTGTCAAAATTCAATGGAGTAAAAGACAATCATATCTGTCAAACAAACTTCTCGAAAACTATCTTGAGTTTGAATGAAAATTTTATTGGAATTTTGTACTTTGAAAGAAAGAGGCCGATTATTCAGTTTTAAAACAAAAAATCTTTCATTTTGTTCCGCCTCTGCAAAATTGAAGTTTTATTTTTTATTTGGCTAGTTTTAGTTGCACTCTTGTTACTAGTTCACAGTGTTCACTATTGAAGAGTTTAATGATCTGGTTTAAAATATGAAAAACGGCAAGGAGGCATTGTTGTGATCAACACCTGAATACCTCCCCCAGCTTTTCTAAGCAAATTTTTTGAAGGCTGAATGGTTAAGTATCTGCTCCAGAGCAGCAAAGTTTTTATCCTGTTGTGTTATACTAGACCGTTTCCAGACACTTCGAAGGTATCGTAAGTTAAATCAATCTTTGAAAAGAATTCAAAAGAAAACTTTTTACAGACCTCACTATAATTCATCGACTCTTGCCGTGTTGTTTGAAAGATTTATTTTCAAATTGTGTTTCCTTTTCTCAACTCCAAATACGATAAGTAATTCTTACATTTTTTCTCGGAAATAGATAGTTTTTTTGTAATTACTGCACTTCTTTTACGATTTGTAAATTGAGTTTTGCTGTAGGTCCTCATCGTAAATTTTTTATTTTGATTTAAGAAACGCTTTTGGGAATTCGTGTTAAAAATTTCCTCTAATATCGTTGGTTTTCCGGTATTGTTGTCAGTCTTCGGAAATTTTTTGCCTAATATCTAAATTACAGCTACCACTAAAAAATTGTAGAAGGAGTCGCTTGGGCCGTTTTTTTTCTGCGTTTGGCAGTGGCACTCAAAAATTTTTTTATATACATTGACGACAATCATGTAAAATTTCATTTGAACAGGAGCCTATAATGAGTTCCAGAATGTTCTTATCCCCGGAATGTGGAGAATGGGCCGCAGTCTTATTCATCAAGAATCTCATTAAATAGTTTTATGTGGTGCCCAAGAAACAAAGGAAAATCATCACCGCTTTCGGGGTCAAGATTTTTCTGTGCCTTGTTCAGCTCTTGTTATAGGCGTAGCTTTTCTTAAGAGTTTTAAATGAAGTAAAACTTTTTATGTGAAAATTCGAAAAAAATTGGAGCTTGCAGTGGTTGACTTTAAGTCTGCCTAAAAACAGGCAAATCCAGTCAAAATTATTTTAATATTTCGTTTATTAATTCCACCCATTAGAAGTCCGGGCATCTTCAATGACATATTTGATGTAAATGAAACTTTTTCCAACGCGAGTGCTGAAAAGATATTTTGGAGAAAAACTATTATGTTTAAAGGCTCTGTGAATGTGATCAGTTGCCTGTCAGTATTTTTGTGGTGTGCAAATATACTGCTCTGTAACAAAACTTTGATAAGCAATCTGTATTTTAGAGTTTAATATTTCATCTAACTCCCCAAAAAGGAATGAACATCAATTACAGTGCTATAAAGAACTGAATACATTCCGAGATTAGAAAAAGTTTTACCAAAAACAAGATAAATTTGTCATCATGAATTACTCGGTTTCTAACAAACTTTCAGTTTCTGTTGAATTGTGATAATGAGAAAAAATTGCATCGAAATGTAGTTAAGTACTTCCTGCTTCTCTGCTATGGCATCTCAAAAAATGATACTTGCAGTTATGGTACAGTTTACACGATGGGGAGACATAAGTAATATGACCAAAGTTGGTGGGGTATAATGGAAAGACTCTAAAGACTTGAGTCTGTTAAATTGTTTTTTGTGTATGGTCCAGCATCCGTTCATTGATTTTTTTTACTTAGCCCACCATTGCCATAAAGATGCCAATAAATCCTTACTAGGGGCTATATCATGGTGGAGGAAGCTACTTATTGGGAACGACCCCAAAACAAAAAGAGAAGTCGATAATTTAGAGACCGAAGGCCAAAAAAATATAGGATAAACTGGAACAAAGCGGGCATTGAAAAAAACGCATTTTTGTCAACTCTTTAATAAATAGATTGAGATTCAACAACTCATTTGGGTTTTCAAAGACCTAAGTTGTAAAAAAGACATTTGTAATTTTCCATTTGATACTTGAATGATCAATATACGTTTGACAAATTAATTGCTGTTTTATCAATCTTGCAAGAATTCTCAACTCAAAATCACAAAAATTGGTAGAAACTTTCAAAAAAAGTTGAGTTTTGCTGAGAAATTAGCAATCTAAAAACTCTGAAATCAAAGCACCACAAGAAAAATCCTGTACAAGAAAAATCCTGAATTTATTATTTAAAGAAGTCCCATATAACCCTATATTAAAAATTTTAACCGCAACATGTATCTAACAGGCAGTCGTTAAATCCCATGATGTCTTGGTCCGTTTTGTTCAGATTCCAACGAATGGGGATGAATTCTGGCAATCTTCAAAGAGACTCTAACCGATACTACAAAAATCATATCCAAGACCGCCATCAAGTCTATTATTTAAAAAAAAACATTGATAAACAATTGGTGGTATACAACTCATGATGCGTCATAGACAATCTACAAGAACCCTAGATTTCGCATGATTGTAAAAAAGAAGGTAAACATGACGTAATTTATCCGAATGAGTTCAAGAAAGCACTGCCTGTCAACACAGCCAAATAAATTGACACATAATCTTAAGTAGACTACAAAAGACTGACGCCAAATTCTTCTACCAAAACTTCGTATAACCTGTTTTAAGGCGTTTTTAATTTATGAGGAAAATTATGTAGAAAAGGTGTGTAATTTTTTTTGCATCACGTCTTTAATCGTAATAAAGAGCGAATCATTATTATGTGTCAAACTCTTTGTGAACATAGCAACTGTAACATCAACCAGAAATTAGCAAACTCGGAAAACTGAATAGATGGAACGCTTTGAATAGCGGGGTTCCAATCCTGTTCTACTAATGCTATTTTCAATAGAGTATAACTGTTGCGCCGTATCACAGGAAGTGCATATAGAAAGGCGCATTTCAAACGACTTGCTTTATCTTGGAAGCAGCAATCACCACTACATAGGCCAACAATACGGGGTTGAATACAATTAAAATAATGTGTTCTGCATAAAAAGACTCAGAAAATGGAGCAGTACTCCTAAAAGATGCTAAGAACGCATTCATTTGCCTCAATTGACAAGTAGCGCTTGAAATTATAAAAACTGTATAAAGTATATTAAATCTTGTACCTCAGAAATCACACTCAACACCATCCCACCTGTCCCCAGCCCCCATTTTGTTGCTGTATCAAGAAGGCTCCAACAAATGAGATCCTATTGTCGAGGCAATATACGGTGCAGCAAAGTTTCCGATGCTTGAACTAAGTTAAAACTCAAACCTAACTGAGATCTGGCACATAGAGAGCACCAGTGCTGTAAGAAAAGTGTCAAACTGCTGAAAATTGTGTCTGACAGAGAACAAATTCCATATTTAATATAATTGCCTAAATTCCAATTGATTTTTAATGAAAACTTGAGTTTTGAAGTTCTTGAAATTTCAAGTGGAACTTGAAAACGGAAAGCGCTAACAGCCCGAAACGGCAGTACTGTCTTCAGGGACAACTATGGAATGCGAAACCGACAAAGACATTGGACTGAAGTAGTGCCTCTCTGGAACCAAAGATCAACACAACGATCGACGAAATAGAGTGACAATCGCAAAATCATAGAGAAAGAGGGCTTGTGCCAGAAAACGGACATCGCACCGTTGAAAACGGTACCAAAAAACACTGAAGAATCTCATTAATTTGCCACTTAAAAGAGTTGGTGGCTGCTGGTGCGTTCCGCAAATCTTGTGGCGAAAATAAATTTTTGACTGCTTTTGTGAGGAAGAACTCACATTGATTCATGTTCTCCACTCTGCAAAAGATTATACTCACTAGTTTTTTTAACAGAATTAGAGATACGTTTGCAAAGATAAGGCGTGATGTATGATGTGATTTCAAACTTGAGCCAATTCTTCATTTGTTAGGAGGCGGAAACCTATAGAATCATTTTACTGAAGCTGGTGATATCTTTCAATTGGTTTATAGGAGTTTAAATTTAACAGAGCTTTCTTCCCCATGAAAAATTTCAGTCGGTTGGCCATGTCCTGCCATAAAAAGACCAAGAACTAAGGAGGCATTTATAATCCGACATATCAACAGCGAATTGTAGAAATTCTACCTGTAATTTCGTTTTTGCGCGCAATTATTATTATTTTTTAAAAAGCAGGGCCGTCTGCGAGGTCAATTCAACTAAAAGCAACTAGCAACAAAATTTCAGAAAGAATGGAAGACCACTAGTTAAACTCAACATCATTCTTCAACGCAAAGTTGCTTTTCGCAAATCTAGGAAGCGCAAAAATCTGTATCAGAGGTTAGCTATCGTTGTTCAAAAGGGCGTGCAATTGGTTTAATACCTGTGGTTTAGTTCTGCGGCATTTGACTCCTGATAAGTTTATTATTAAATTAACGCTGTGACGTGGCTCCTAGAGACTAGCTTTTTGCTGTAAAAAACAACATTTTCTGAGATAAATTTCAATACGATGCTTTCATAATTCACTATTGATTGAATTCTTTTCCTTTTAATTAAAATAACGAGCAGCTATGCTCAAAAGAAAGTTAAATTTTCAGCAATTTTTTGGCAGCGTTGATTTGGAGATTAATCAAAACTATATAATCATCAATCAGCCTACATTAACCAGCACTTTGCGCCATGGTGACTATGGAATGCGAAACCTACTAAGACATTGGACAGAAGAAGTACCTCTCAGGAATGTCTACATCAATCAGAAAAGATCTCAAGGATCAACACAAAGATCGAACAAACTTATTGAACATTTGCGAAACCATAGAGAAATAGGGCGCGTACCACAAGACGGACGTCCCACCGTTGAAAACGGTACCAATAAAAAGTGAAGAATGAATCTCATTACTTTGCCACCTAAAACGAAAACTTTCAGGCTGGAAAAATTGGAGTTTGGTGGCTGCTGGCGCGTTCGGTAATTTTAGGAGCGAAAATAAATTTTTGACTGCTTTTGTGAGGAAGAGCTTACGCTAATTCGTGTTCTCTACTCTGCGTTGGATTATACTTACATGTTTTTAACGGAATTAGAGATACACTTGCAAAGATATGGCGCGATGTCTGATATGGAACAAAACATGAGAGAAACTTTATTTGTCACTAGGCAAAAAATATTTAATCGGCAATAAAACTGTATTTAATCGTAATAATGAGAGAATCATTATTAAGTGTCAAATTCTTTGTAAACATGGAAACTGCAGAATCAACCAGAAACTAGTGAATTTGGACAATTGAAAAGATGTAAAGCCATGAAGAACGCGTTTCAAGTTCTCTTCTAATACTTCTATTGTCAACATAGTGTCACTCTTGCGCAGCATCACTGTGAAATGCACCAAAAAGCTCATTTTCATCAAATTATGTTTTCTTAGAAGCAGTAATCAGAACAAAATGGGCCAAAGTTTTGACTCCGATCATGAAACAGAATTCCTAAAAGATGCCATGAACGTGCTCACTTGTTCAATTCAGAAGAAGCGCTTAAAAATATAAAAACTGTATAAACTATTCCAAGTCTTGTGCCTGAGAAATCACAGCCAACACCATCTAAACAGTCCCTAGCCATCATTATTTGCTGTACCAAGTACGCTCCAACAAATGGGATCCTACTGTCATGGCATTATACGGTGCAGCTAAGTTTCCGTTGCTTGAACTAAGTTGGAACTCGAACGTAACCGAGGACACGTGCTGTAAAAAAGTTTTCATACAGCTAAATACATTCTGCATTCTTTGACGATGAATAAATTCAATGCCTGATATACTTGCCTATATGACAGGTGATTTTACTTGAACTCACAAAATTTAGGACACGTACCAGAAGACAAACATCGCCCAGCTGTAAACGGAACCAACAAACAGTGAAGAATCTCCTTAATATGTAGCTTAAATTGAAAAGTTTCACGCTAGAAAAATTGTAGTTTGGATGCCGATGGCGCCTTTGGTAAACCTAGTGGCAAATAAAATTTTTGACTGCTTTTATGAGGTAGAACTTACACTAATTCATGCTCTCTACACTGCAATGGATGATACTCACATGTTTTTTTATCGAAGCAGAGATGCGCTTGCAAAAATAAGGCGTGATGTCTGATATATAATAAATTATGAGAGAAACTTTGTTCGTCAGTAGGCAAAAAGATTAAATCAATTTTCTGGAACTCAAACAAAAAGGCAAAAATCATAGCCAAGACTGACATCGTTTCATATATTAAAAAAATTAATTGATAACAAACTGGAGGCATGCAAACATGTTGCCTCAGACACAATCTACAAAATTCAACTTTTTGGAAAAAGTTAGAAAAAAAAGTACTTGACGTAAAATATCCCAAAAAAGAATGTGTTCAAGAAAAGATAACCAATGAACATAGAAAACTAGAACTACAAATAACCTTAATTTGACTGCAAACGACTGACGACGAATTCTTCCAGCAAAATTATGTATGAACTATATTTTAAAGTGTATTCATTCAAATTATGAGAAAAAACTTACGTAAAAGAATGTGTGTATTTCTTTCATCATGTATTTAATCGTAATAAAGAGAGAATCATTATTAAGTGTCAAATTCTTTGTAAACAGGGAAACTGCAAAATCAACCAAAAACTAGCGAATTTGGACAATTGAATAGATGTAAAGCCATGAAGAACGGGTTTCAAGTTCTGTTCTACTAATTCTATTGTCAACATAGTGTCCCTCTTGCGCAGCATCACTGTGAAATGCAACAAAAAGCTCATTTTCATCAAATTATGTTCTCTTAGAAGCAGTAATCAGAACTAAATGGGCCAAAGGTTTGACTCCGATCATGAAACAGAATTCCAGAAGATGCTAAGAACGTGTTCACTTGCCTATATTCAGAAATAGCGCTTGAAAAAATGAAAACTGTATAAATTATTTTAATTCGTGTGCCTGAGAAATCACATCCAACACCATCCAAACTGTCCCTAGCCACCATTATTTGCTGTGACAAGAACGCTCCAACAAAGGTGATCAATTTACGGTCCATCTAAGTTTCCGTTGCTTGAACTAAGTTAGAACTCAAACCCAACTGAAGGCATGTGCTGTATAAAGGTTTTCAAACAGCTGAAAACATTCTCTGACGATGAATAATTTCCATTCCTAATATGCTTGCCTGAAAGCCAATTGATTTTCATTGAACTCACGAAAATTAGGGCGCGTACAAGAAGACAAACATCGCCCAGTTGTAAACGGAATCAATAAACAGTGAAGAATCTCAATGATATGCCACTTAAAATTAAAATTTTCACGCTGGAAAAATTGGAGTTTGGTGGTTGATGGCGCTTTTGGTCTTCGGTTTTACATCTAGTAGCAAAAAAAAATTTGGCTGATTTTGTGAGGAAGAACTTACAATAATTCATGTTATCTGCTCTGCAATGGACAATGCTCACATGTTTTTTTTACGGAATGAGAGATACGCTTGCAAAGATAAGGCGCGATGTCTGATATAGAATAAAACATAAGAGAAACTTTGTTTGTCAGTAGGCATGAAACTAAAATCAATTTTCCGGAACTCAAACAAAAATGCAACAATTACAGCCAAGACTGCCATCCTTTCAAATATTAAAAAAAATAATGGACAATAAACTGGCGGCTTACAAATCATGTTGCCTCAGACAGCTTCTAGAAATCCTAGTTTTCGGAAGAAGGAAAAAAAGTAAATATGACTTAAATTATCCAGACATAGAATTTGTTCATGAGAGAATTACTTTTCAACATAGAAAACTAGAATTACAGCTATTCTCAATTAGACTGCAAACAACTGATAACAAATTCTTCCAACACATTTTTTTATGAACTGTTTTTTAAAGTGTATTCAAGTTATGTGGAGAAACTTACGTAAAAGAAGGTGTGTATTTTTTTCATCACGTGTTTAATCGTAATAAAGAGAGAATCATTATAAGGTGTCAAATTCTTTGTAAACATGGAAACAGCATCACTGTGAAATGGAACAAAAAGCTCAATTTCATCAAATTATGTTTTCTTAGAAGTGGTAATCAGAACTAAATGGGCCAAAAATTTGACTCCAATTTTGAAACAGAATTCCTAAATGATGCTAAGAACGTCTTCACTTGCCTATATTCAAAAATAGCGCTTGAAAAAATAAAAACTGTATAAATTATTTTAATTCGTGTGCCCGAAAATTCACATCTAATACCATCCAAACAGTCCCTATCCACCATTATTTGGTGTACCAAGAACGCTCCAACAAAGGTGATCCTATTTTCGTGTCAATTTACGGTCCAGCTAAGTTTCCGTTGCTTGAACTAAGTTAGAACTCAAACCCAACTGAAGCCATTTGCTGTATA
Source organism: Convolutriloba macropyga (assembly GCF_964194025.1). Lineage (NCBI taxonomy): Eukaryota > Metazoa > Xenacoelomorpha > Acoela > Convolutidae > Convolutriloba > Convolutriloba macropyga. The sequence continues at coordinate 60,405,678 of NC_134474.1, forward strand.
AAGGTTTTCAAACAGCTAAAAACATTCTCTGACGATGAAAACTTTCCATGCCTAATATGCTTGCCTGAATGCCAATTAATTTTATTGAACTCACTAAAATTAAGGCGCGTACAAGAAGACAAACATCGCCCAGTTGTAAACGGAATCAATAAACAGTGAAGAATCTCAATGATATGCCACTTAAAATTAAAATTTTCACGCTGGAAAAATTGGAGTTTGGTGGCTGATGGCGCCTTTGGACTTCGGTTTTACATCTAGTAGCAAAAAACTTTTTGACTGCTTTTGTGAGGAAGAACTTAAACTAATTCATGTTCTCTGCTCTGCAATGGACAATGCTCACATGTTTTCTAACGGAATGAGAGATACGCTTGCAAAGATAAGTCGCGACGTCTGATATGGCATAAAACATGAGAGAAACTTTATTTGTCAGTACGCAAAAAATAAAATCAATTTTCTGGCAATCAACCAAAAATGAAGAAATACGCTTGCAAAGATAAGGCGCGATGTCTGATATGGAATAAAACATGAGAGAAACTTTATTTGTCAGTAGGCAAAAAAAATAGAATCAATTTTCTGGAACTCAAATATAAATGCAAAAGCCATAGCCAAGACTGCCATCCTTTCAAATATTAAAAAAACTATTTGATAACAAACTGGCGGCCTACAAATCATGTTGCCTCAGGCACCATCTAAAAATCCTAATTTTCGGAAGAAGAAGAAAAGTAAACATGACGTAAATTATCCGAACATAGAATTTGTTCAAGAGAGATTTACCTTTCAACATAGAAAACTAGAATTACAGCTATCCTTAATTAGACTGCAAACGACTGACGACAAATTCTTCCAACACAATTTGGTATGAACTATTTTTTAAAGTGTATTCACCCAACTGAAGGCATGTGCTGTATCAAGGTTTTCAAACAGCTAAAAAACATTCTCTGACGATGAATAATTTCCATGCCTAATATACTTGCCTGAATGCCAAATGATTTTACTTGAACTCACGAAATTTAAGGCGCTTACGAGAACACAAACATTGCCCAGTTGTAAACGGAATCAATAAACAGTGAAGAATCTCATTAAAATGCCACTTAAAATGAAAAGTTTCACGCTGGAGAAATTGGAGTTTGGTGGCTGATGTCGCTTTTGGTAAATCTAGTGGCAAAAGTAAATTTTTGACTGCTTTTGTGAGGAAGAACCTACACTAGTTCATGTTCTCTGCTCTGCAATGGATGATACTCACTTGTTTTTTAACGGAATGAGAAATACGCTTGCAAAGATAAGGCACAATGTCTGATATGGCATAAAACATGAGCGAAACTTTATTTGTCAGTAGGCTAAAAAAGTAGAATCAATTTTCTATAAATAAACCAACTATGCAGAAATCATAACCAAGACTGCCACCCTTTCAGGCATTGAAAAATTAAATTGATAAAAAACTGGCGGCATACAAATCATGTTGCCTCAGACATAATCTACAAATCAAAGTTTTGAGAAGAAGGTAAAAAAGAAAGTAAATCTGACGTAAATTATCCGAAACAAAAATGTGTTCAAGAGAGATTTAGCTGTCAACATAGAAAACTAGAACTACACCTTACATTAATTAGACTACAAACATCTGACGACATATTCTTCCAACAAAAAAAATTAAAATTTTGTATGATCTATTTTCTAAAGTGTATTCAAATTTTGAAAAAAACTTATGTAAAAGAAGGTGTGTCATGTTTTCTCATTATGTCTTTAATCGTAATAAAGAGAGAATCATTATTAAGTGTCACATTCTTTGTAAAAACGGAAACTGCACAATCGACCAAAACTAACAAATTTGGACAATTGAATAGATGTAAAGCCATGAAGAACGGGGCTCAAGTTCTGTTCTACTACTTCTATTGTCAACATAGTGTCACTCTTGCGCAGCATCACTGTGAAATGCACCAAAAAGCTCACTTCCATCAAATTTTGTTTTCTTAGAAGCCGTAATCAGAACTGTATGAGCCAAAAGTTTGACTCCGACCATGAAGCAGAATTCCTGAAAGATGCTAAGAACGTGTTCACTTGCCTCAAGTCAGAAGTAGCGCTTGAAAAAATAAAAACTGTATAAAAAATTTTATTTCGTGTGGCTGAGAACTCACATCCAACACCATCCAAACTGTCCATAGTCACAATTAATTGCTGTACCAAGAACGCTCCAACAAATGGGATCCTATTGTCATGTCAATATACGGTGCAGCTAAGTTTCTTATGCTTGAACTACGTTAGAACTCAAACCTAACTGAGGACCGGTGAAAGGAGAACGCCAGTGCTGTAAAAAAATTGTCAAACTACTGGAAATTTAGGGCAAATTCTTTATTTTAGTAAATTCCTAAATTCCAATAGCTTTTAAATGAAAACTTGAATTTTTTATTTGCTGTACCAAGAACGCTCCAACAAATGGGATCCTATTGTCATGTCAATATACGGTGCAGCTAAATTTCTTATGCTTGAACTGCGTTAGAACTCAAACCTAAGTAAGGACCGGTAAAAGGAGAACGACAGTGCTGTAAAAAAAATTGTCAAACTACTGGAAATTTAGGGCAAATTCTATATTTTATGTAAATTCCTAAATTCCAATAGGTTTCTAATGAAAACTTGAATTTTGAAGTTCTTAAATTTTCAAGTGGAACTTGAAAACGGAAATGACTAAGAGCCCGTAACTTCAAAACTACAGCTATCCTTAATTAGACTGCAAACAACTGACGACAAATTCTTCCAACACAATTTGGTATGAACTATTTTTTAAAGTGTATTCAAGTTATGGGAAAAAACTTACGTAAAAGAAGGTGTGTATTTTTTTCATCACGTCTTTAATCGTAATAATGAGAGAATCATTATAAGGTGTCAAATTCTTTGTAAACATGGAAACTGCAAAATCAACCAGAAACTAGCTAATTTAAACAATTGAATAGGTGTAAAGCCATAAAGAGCGGAGTTCAAGTTCTGTTTTACTACTTTTTTTGTCAACATAGTGTCATTCTTGCGCAGCATCACTGTGAAATGCAACAAAGCTCATTTTCATCAATTAATGTTTTTTTAGAAGCAGTAATCAGAAGTAAATGGACCGAAAGTTTGACTCCGATCATGAAACAGAATTCCTAAAAGATGCTAAGAACGTGTTCAATTGCCAAATTCGGAAGTAGTGCTTGAAAAAATAAAAACTGTATGAATTATTCCAATTCGTGTGCCCGAGAATTCGCATCCAACATCATCCAAACAGTCCCTAGCCACCATTATTTGCTCTACCAAGAACGCTCCAACCAAGGTGATCCCATTGCCATGTCAATATATGGTCCAGCTAAGTTTCCGTTGCTTGCACTAAGTTAGAACTCAAAGCCAACTGAAGGCATGTGCTGTATAAATGTTTTCAAACAACTAAAAACTTTCTCTGACGATAAATAATTTCAATGCCCAGTATACTTGCCTGAATGCCAATTGAATTTACTTGAACTCACGAAATTTAGGGCGCGTACAAGAAGACAAACATCGCCCAGTTGTAAACGGAATCAATAAACAGTGAAGAATCTCAATGATATGCCACTTAAAATGAAAAGTTTCACGCTGGAGATATTGGAGTTTGGTGGCTGATGGCGCTTTTGGTAAATCTAGTGGCAAAAATAAATTTATGACTGCTTTTGTGAGGAAGAACCTACAAGGAGAACGCCAGTGCTGTAAAAAAAGTTGTCAAACTACTGGAAATTTACGGCAAATTCTATATTTTATGTAAATTCCTAAATTCCAATAGGTTTTTAATGAAAACTTGAATTTTGAAGTTCTTAAATTTTCAAGTGGAACTTGAAAACGGAAATCACTAAGAGCCCGTAACTTCAAAACTGTTGTCAGGGACAACTATGGAATGCAAAACCGACCAAGACATTGGACTGAAGTAGTGCTTTCTGGACTCAAAGATCAACACAACAATTGACGAAATAGAGAGGCATTTGCAAAATCATAGAGAAAAGGGCGTGTACCAGAAGACGGACATCGCACTGTTGAGAAGGGTAGCAATAAAAAGTGAAGAATTTCATTACTTTGCCACCTAAAATGAAAAAATTCAGGCTGGAAAAATTGGAGTTTGGTGGCTGTTGGCGCGTTCGGTAAATATAGGGCGAAAATAAGTTTTTGACTGCTTTTGTGATGAAGAACCTACACTAGTTCATGTTCTCTGCTCTGCAATGGATGATACTCACATGTTTTTTTTAACGGAATGAGAGATACGCTTGCAAAGATAAGCCGCGATGTCTGATATGGCATAAAACATGAATCAACCTTTTAGTTGTCAGTAGGCAAAAAATTTAATCCATTTTCTGGAATTCAACCAAAAATGCAAAAATCATAGCCAAGACCACCATCGTTTCAAATATTAAAAAAAGTAAGTTGATATACAACTGGCGGCATACAAATTATGTTGCCTCGGACACAGTCTACAAAATCCAAGTTTTCGGAAGAAGGTAGAAAAAGAAAGTAAACTTGAAGTACATTATCTGAACTTAGAATGAGTTCAAGAAAGAAGTACCAACATAGAAAACTAGAACTACAGCTAACAAATTCTTTCACCAAAACTTCGTATAACCTGTTTTTTATGGCGTTTCCAAATTATGAGGAACAATTATGAAGAAAAGGTGTGTAATTTTTTTGCTTCAAGTTTGTAATTGTAATGAAGACAGAAACATTATTAAGTGGTGCATTTTTTGTAAAGGTGAAAACAGTAACATCAACCAGATACTAGCAAAATTTTATCAACTGAATAGATGCAACGCCTTGAATAACGGGGTTCCAATCCTTTTCTATCAATGCTATTTTCAACAGAGTATCGCTGTTGCGCCGTATCGCAGAAAGTGCATATAAAAAGCGCATTTCAAACGATTTACTTTATCTTGGAAGCAGCAATCACCACTACATAGGCCAAAAATGCGGGGTTGACTGCAAATATTATAATGTGTTCTGCTTGTGAAGACTCGGAAAATGAAGCAGGACTCCTAAAAGATGCTGATAATGCATTCATTTGCCTAAATTGACAATTAGTGCTTGAAATTATAAAAACTCCATAAACTTTATTAAGTCTTGTGCCTCATAAATCACACTCAACACCATTCAACCTGTCCTAGCCACCATTTTGTTGCTGTATCAAGAAGGCTCCAACAAGGGAGATCCTATTGTCATGGCGCTGTACGGTGCAGCCAAATTACCATCTCCTGACCTCAACTGGAACTCAACCCTAACGTAGGAATGGCCCATGTGCTGTATAAAAGTTTTCAAACAGCTAAAAATATTCTCTGAAGATGAATAATTTCCATGCCCAGTATATTTGCCTAAGTGCCTTTTGATTTTACTTGAACTCACGAAATTTAGAGCCCAGAAACTTAAAGGAGATCAAATGTCGAAAGTTTGAGACTGTTGCCATTTTTTCGATTAAAACTTAACATTGTTGAGAGGCAAGAATGATTGTAAACGACAAACTTAGAAAAACCATTTCAACTCTGCCTCCAGAACAGAGAAAAAATGGACTAAAACGCCTAACCTTGCTCAAAAACTTGTTGTCCTATCAGAAAAACTTCTGACGCACTCTTTCATCAACCCAGAGAAAAGTATTATTAAACAACTTTAGGCCATATTTGTTCGATGATGGATGTCCATTGTACTCGCTAACAGCCTGGCATGGTTGAACAGTCTTCAGGGAGACTATAGAATGGGAAACCGACTAAGACATTGGACTGGAGTGGGGCCTCTTTGGAATGTCTACAGCAAGCAGAACATGATCTCACCCAGGTCGAGGTGGCCAGACCGAAGTGACCCCTGATCAGACGAGTTTCGAGCGCACAGATGTTCCCGGTGCGCTCGAATTACATGGTCTGGAAAAGGCTTCGAGCGCACTTTTGTCTGAACAATGGTCTGGAACTTGCCTGATCAGAGGCCACTTTGTTCTGGGACGGTCTGATCAGAGGTCACTTTGGTCTGGGACGGTCTGATCTGAGGCAGTTTCAACCGCGCACAAGTCTGATCAGAGGCCGATTCGAGCGCACACTAGTCTGACCAGAGACCCATTCGAGCGACATTTTTTTCAAGTTTTTTTTGTTTTCGTACGGACTTTTGTTGTCTCGGGTAAGAGACAACAATAAAACAGCATTCTGATCGCAACTTCATCTGAAAATCTGATGGGTTTGATCAGAACCAAGGGGTCCAGCTGATAACAACTGCCGGTCCCCTCAAGAAAAAGTTTTGAATCTAAGTAGATCAAGACGTTTTTATGCAGAGCTGTCTAAGTTCATTTTTTCAGTTAAAAGCATAAAAAAATGGCATACTCAGTTATTTTTTTGATCATTTTTTTTCGATTTACTTTCATTAACAATACTTTCAAGATTGGTTTTTTGTTAGTTGAATATAAGATTGATAAAAATGATAGATGAAATGAATATATTATAACGATATTGAGAGATTTGTTCATGTTTAAAATCATTCTCTGATCAGACTATTTCGAACGCACTTTAGTCTGAACAATGGTCTGGAACTCGTCTGGACAATGGTCTGGAACTTGTCTGATCAGGGGTCACTTCGGTCTGGAACTCGCCTGATCAGAGGCGGCTTCGATCGTACTTCGAGCGCACAATGATCTTCGAGCGCATTCTCGTCTGATCAGAGGTCACTTCGGTCTGGGACGGTCTGATCAGAGGTCCCACTTGTCTGGGACGGTCTGATCAGAGACGATTTCGAGCGCGACCTCAACCTGGGCAGGGATCAACATAACGATCGATTATATGGAACGTACAAATATAAAACTATAGGGAAAAAAGACGCGTACCAGAAGATAAATTTCGTCCCGTCTAAAATAGTACCAACATTAGTGAAGATGCTCTACAAAATGCCTCAAAAAATTGAAATTTTCATGTTCAAAAAATTGGTTTTTGGTGGTTGCTGGCGACGTTGTTAAGACTTTGTGACAAAAAACATTTTGACTTCTTTTGTGAGGAAGAACTTAGACTAATTCCTGAGCTCTACCCTGCAATGGATTATACTCAATTGTTTTTCGACAAAAACAAAGGTGTGTTTGCAAAAATAAGACGTGATGTGTGATACGGCGTCAAAATTGAGCGAATCCTTTATTTGTCAAAAGGCAAAGATTATTATAATCAATCTACTGGAGCTCAACCAAAATTGCAAAAATCATATCCAAGATTGTCGTCATGTCAAACAATTAAAGAACTTATTGATAAACAGTTGGCGGCCTATCACTCATTATGACTCATACGCAGTCTAAAAAAACCCAAGCTTTGGGAAAAAATCAAGAAAATTAAAACATGACGCCGATTGTTGGAATATAGAATGTGTTCAAGAAAGCACTACCTGTCAACATAGCCGAAGAGAACTTCACAAAATCGAAAATAGACTATAAAGGCTTAACGACAAGTTCTTCCAACAAAAACTCGTACAACCTGTTTTTTTAAAGTGTTTTCAAATTATGAGAGAAACAGTTCAAAAATGTATGTACTTTTTAATGCACCAGGTCTGTAACTGCAATAATGTGAGGAACGTTATCAAGTGGCGCATTATTTGTAAACGTGGAAACTGCAACATCAACGAGAAAACTAGCGATTTTGACAACTGAATAGATTCAAAGCCCTGAAGAAGTGGGTTCAAATCTTGCTCTAGTTCTACTATTGGAAACGGAATGTCACTTCTGCGCCGTATCACTGGGAAGTGCACTAAAAAGCTCATTTCAAACGGTCAATTTTTTCTTGGAAGCGGTAATTACCACTGCATGGGTCAAAAATTTTACACCGACAATACAACAGTACTCCAACAATATGCTAAGAACGCATTCATTGGCCTCAATTGACAAGTAGCGCTTGAATATATAAAAATTGTATAAACTACATTAAGTCGTGTGCCTCAGAAAACACGCTCAACACCATCCAAACTGTCCCTAGCCACCATTTTGTTGCTGTATCAAGAAGGCTCCAACAAGGGTGATACTATCCTCATGGCACTGTAAGGTGCAGCCAAATTACCATCTCCTGACCTCAAATGAAACTCAATCCTATTGTAGGAATGGCACATGTGCTGTATAAAGGTTTTCAAACAGCTAAAAACAATCTCTGACGATGAAATATTTCCATGCCCAGTATATTTGCCTAAATGCTAATTGATTTTACTTGAACTCACGAAGTTTTGAGAGGCAAGAACGATTCTTACCGACAAGCTTCCAAAACATTTCAACTCTACTTCCAGAACAGAGAAAAAATGGACTAAAACGCCTAACCTTGCTAAAAAATTTGTCTTATCAGAAAAACTTCTGACGCACTTTTTCATCAACACAGAGAAAAGTTATTTTACATCTTTCGGCCATATTTGTTCAATGATGGGTGTCCATTGTACTCGCTAACAGCCTGGCATGGTTGAACAGTCTTCAGGAAGACTCTAGAATGGGAAACCGACTGAGACATTGGACTGGAGTGGGGCCTCTTTTGAATGTCTACAGCAAGCAGAACATGATCTCAGGGATCAACATAACGATCGATTATATAGAACGTACAAATATAAAATCAGAGAGAAAAAAGACGCGTACCAGAAGATAAATTTTGTCCGGTGAAAATAGAACCAACATTAGTGAAGATGCTCTACAATGTGCCTCAAAAAATTGAAAGTTTCATGTTCAAAAAATTAGTTTTTAATGTTTGCTCCCGACTTTGGTAAAACTTGTGGCAAAAAACTTTTTGGCTGCTTTTGTGAGGAAGAACTTAGACTAATTCATGTTCTCTACCCTGCAATGGATTATACTCAATTTTTTTTAAAAAAATAGAGGTGCGTACGCAAAAATAAGGCGTGATATGTGATATGGCCTCAAACTTGAGCCAATCCTTTATTTGTAAGTAGGCAAAGATTATTAGAATCAATCTACCTGAGCTCAACCAAAAATGCAAAAATCATATCTAAGACTGCCGCCATAACAAACAATGAGAAAAGTTATTGATGAAAATTTGGCGGCATATAACTCATTATGCCTCATACGCATTCAACAAAAACCCAAACTTTTTGAAAAATTCAAGAAAAATTATACATGACGCCAATTATTGGAATATAGAATGTTTTCAAGAAAGCACTACCTGTCAACATAGCCGAATAGAACTACACAAAATCTAAATTAGACTATAAAGGCCTGATGACAAATTCTTCCAACAAAAATTCGTACAACCTATTTTTTAAAGTGTTTCCAAATTCTGAGAGAAACAGTTTAAAAATGTGTGTACTTTTGATTGCATCAGGTCTGTAGTTGCAATAATGTAAGGAACATTATCAAGTGGCACATTATTTGTAAATGTGGAAACTGCAACATCACCGAGAAACTACAACATGTCTAATGTGCCTGATATAAAAATGGATCTTCATGAAATTAATTGATTTGGTTTCTTATTTTTTCTTTAGAAAAATCTTGTCACTTTTTAACAATATTGAAGGTTACCACTGGCGTTTAAAAGACTCTTTGCTCAACATATAGATTGGTTGCAACGAAAAATTTTCAGATGGCTTCGACAATTCGGACTTTTTTCTAATGTAATTTTGTTTTTTGCCTTATTTGTTGGTTATTTGTAGTCAGAGAATCTATTCTGATGAATGAATAACATCATTAGCTTTCAAATGAGCTTTAAATAATAAAGTTTAATGCCTTCAATTGGAGTTAATGGTTTTAGTGTCTCTGATACGATGAGTTGTTTTTAAAATTTAGTGATTGTTGTATCTCAGGTCACAATAGTTGATGTGTTTTAAGTCACATTCTCACATTGGTGGGAAGTCCTATTGGCGTTGAAAAGAATCAGTTTTATTTGACAAAATTTTTACACTGAATTAAATTTTCCTCGAATATTTTGTAATTTCTGGTTTTTGCCTGTTTATGTTTATTTTGTATTCGTACGATTTTTTTCTTATAAATAAGAGTTCTTAAAAGCTTCTTCTCAATGGATGGGTTACGGCACCTTTTTCAATTGGGCCATAGTTTTGATTTTGAAATCGGTTGCTTCCAATTGTTGTAGAGTTTTTGAACTTTCATTATTTGTTCCTCTTTTCGTAGTCTTGAGAGGTAGTCTCATCAATGATAGGTGCCATCCCCCTTTTTTGTGATTAAAACTTCAACCTCTTTTTAAAGTTTTATGTTACAGTCGATGTTTTATATCTTGGTCACTATGCGTTGTCTTAAAGTTTTTTTGATTGGTAAATTATTGAGTTTCTTTTTGTCCTTTTGAATATTAGAAATATAAACACGTCCTATTGATTTTCAATTGAGACCCGAGTGGTCATATATAAGTTTTCGTTTAAGTTTTTACTGAAATAATATAAAAAGAAAATGAAATAATAACGTATAATATTAATTGATTATGGCGTTAATGGCTTCAATACTTTGTTCTCGTAGATTGTTTTGTAAGTGTTTTAAATTTTTGTATCTGTAGTTGTTTTCTAGTCCTGTTCTGTTGATTGTTCTCTCCGAATACCCAAATACAGTTTCCCTAGAGACTTATGTTCATCTATTAAGAATTATTAGTTAAAAGCTTATGAGATTTATGAATTTTGAAATTATTTGGTGTAAAAATGCGATGGGTTTTTGGGATCTATACTGTTTCGGCCCCCATTGTTTTTATGACCCCCAATTGCAAATTATATAGCACGTTACTATGTAAAAAATAGCACGTGAGACTGGGAGCACAAGCTGGGGGCCAAAACAGTAGATCCGATTTTTGTACTTCGCCCCTTTCTTTTTGCCAGCTGGTTATCTAGTTCATTATTTACTACCAGCTTTGTAGACTAGTACAAGTCATTTTTTTTTAATTTTAGTTATATCTTGTGGTATTTTGATTTTTCCACTATGTGCTTTTAAAATTAGATATTAATTTTTGCCAGATTTTTCAGATTTTCTCTATTTTGTTGTTTGTGTTGTCTCGTTGTCTTATTAATTGCAGGTGTCGTGAGAGCTTATTAATTGCAGGTATCGTGAGATCTTTACACAAACATCTTGTTTTACATCTAAGCTCTTCATGGCAAAGAATTAGGCCAAAAATTGGGATGAGCGGGGTCGGAACATTGTGCAAACGCATATTACCGAGCCTCCTTGCTTTGGTTTTATAAAGTAATTTATCACATTTATTAATTTGTCTGAATTTAACTTGCCTTAGTTGCCTATAATAATCCATGATAAAAATATTTAGAGCTGCAAGCCAACCCGCATTGTTTGCTTTAAGCACTATGTTTTCTTTTTGGATCTTTTCCGTTTGCCCCCCCCCCCCCCCCCCCCCCAGCTTAGTGGGCACATATAATTTGCACCCCCAGACGCACGTGCCATATTTTTACATAATGATATACTATGTAATGGCACGTGCTCTGTAACTGGGGGCGCATAGCGTACTGGGGGGGGGGGGGGGCACAAACGGAAAAGATCCTTCTTTACTTTGCAGCAGCTTCGTGGACCTTTCAGAAATGTAATATGGAATCTGACGGTTTCAACGAAGATGAAGGATTCCAACAGGTGGCCTTGGCTCCTATAGAGGGAGAGGATGAGGATAACGATGATAATGGATGTGGGAATAGTGACTTAGCTACAGCCTCCAGCTATCTAAGAAGCGTAATGAGAGAAGCTAAAAATTTCCCAGATGTTGCAGTTGCTTCGCCGTGTTCGTTACGGCAAAGTGCGGGATATAAGAAACAACTGGGTCCCACCATGAGGTTATATGCTCAAGTTATGAACTCGCCTGACTCAAAACTGTCTAGTGATTCTTCTGTTGTTTCTTCAGACCAGGATCGGTTCCCCTCTGAAGAGTGGCAAGTAAAACAATTGGAACAGTTCATTATGCTCTATCATTATGTCGAGATTTTGAAAGCAAGAATTAAAGAAAATAACGAACGAGGTCCAAACATTCCCAGTGCAAACAATGAGTTCATTTGGTGCTGTGAGCTCTATGGGAAAGACTTTGCCTGTGATATTATTGACATTGAAACAATTCCGAAGAAATTGAGGAAACGACAGTGGTATCTAAAGCTGAAAGAAGAGATGAGAGCAAAGTTATCAACGACGTAAGAAAATAATCATATTCCACATGCAACAAAGTTTAAAAAGTTTGTAATTGGACAAAGTTCATGTTAATTTTGGTTACATGGCATTATAATGGTAGGTCATGTTTCCTAGCTACATTTCTAGCTATCCATCAAAATATGGAGAAGATTTCAACACATAGGTGGTTGAAAAATTACTCTCATTTCTCGGTTTACCTAACCCTCATAAATACATCATGGCAACCATGTCAATGATTAATTGGTAAAGAAACTGCTTAAATTTGAAGTTGGCGCATTAACTGTTTCAGCTAATTGCGTCTTACCTTGATAATAGGCAGCAATTGGTTAAATTAAATTGGGAAAATTCAGAAATGTGCGATGGTAGTGGTAGTGGTAGTGGTTTGAAGGTTTCTGAAATTTTACATGAATTTGATGCTAATTCGGATGTTTTTCATGTATTTTGCTGATTTTTGGGCTAATTTTTACGATTTTTTTTGCTACTGTTTTGTTTTACTGCCTCAAATGGGTTTGAAGATACCCCTAATACTTGAGCAATTTAGTTAACACGTGGTTACAGTTTTTTGGATATGAAGTTTTTTTGTTGAGAATTATGACGAAAAATGTCGAAAATTGAAACTAATTTTGTTAATTTTTCGGTTTTTCAGTTTTTCGGTTTTTTTGTTCATTAGACAAGTTTCTTAACCTATTAAGACTTGCCTATTGTTTTGCGAGTATCTGTGTACCCTATTGGCTGAAAAGAATTTTTGTTGAGATTTATGTGCTTTTGTAATATTAAAAAATATTTTTTTTTCAGTTTTTTAGTCAAAGTTGTTTGTAAGAGCTTATTTCATGATTTGGCTGCACGTATTTTTAAAAAATCTCCTAAGTGGTTTAAGTAGTTACTAGCTGTGGCAGATATAGTTTTTGGGGTATCAATTTATGACAGATTTCTTATCATATTTTAATAGATTTGATTTTTTTTACTTTTTGTTTTATGGTTTTATTTCAAGAGAGTCGTAATTTGTTAGAGGTGCGTGTTGTCTGATGAGTAGTTGGATGGCATTCAAGTGGATTTCCACTTCGAGTTGTTTCCGGAATTCTTCCGGCTATGTTTTAATCAATTCTATTGGAGTGATTTTTGAAGAGCGAAATGAAACGCGTGAAAAAATTGGGATTGATTTCGGTGCTGAACAAAAGTGAAGAGCGGAGCGAAAAGAGAGCGGTTTTTGTTCAGACCGCTGTTTTTGAGAGAGCGAGAAATTGATGTGTGAAAAAATTTTCTCCAAGCGAGCAAAATTTTTTTTGTTCACGTGCGGCTTTTAAAAGCAGTTTTTTGCGAATTTGATCGTTAAGAGGTTTGATTATGATATTCTATTAGTATTAGTCTTGTTTTGATAGGAATTGAAGGTTTTAAGTATTTAATTTGAGTTTAATGCTAATTTAGAGGTTTTTGATCAGTTTTGCTGATTTTTAAGTCAAAATTTACTAATTTTTTGTCTGTTTTTTTTGTTTTACTGCTTTAAGTGGGATTTGAATAGAAGCCTGTTACTTACGGAATTTTCAGATACCAATTGATTTAAATTTTGTTGGTATAGAACATTTTTTTCTTGGAAAATTTGACAGAAAAATTGAGAAATTTTAAACCATTTTTCTTATTTTTTTGCAGTTTTTCTTTTTTTAAGTCTTAGATAAGTTTTTTTAGCCTTTTATGACTTGCCCATTATTTTTCGGCTTTGTTTTTTTGTACTATAAAAAAACTTATTGTTTTTTGTGTTCTTTTTTTGTTAGTTTTTTGTTCAATTTGTTTTTGAATGCAGTTTCGATTCTCCCTTATTTTTTTAATTGAATTTGTGGGGGCTTAGGGTTCACAATAGTTGTTTAGTCATACTTTTGGGCAATTTTCTCCTTCGAGTTGTTTCCGGTATTCTTCTGGCTATGTTTTTTAAGATCTGTTCACACAATTTCATGATTTTTGAAGTCAAATGTGGTCTCGCCGAAACAGGAAGTGGAGCGAAAAAGCGAGTGGTTTTGTGGCGTGAATATTTTTCGCTCTAGTTTCAAATTAAAGTGAGAAAACGCTGGTTGAACAAAAATTCGGTTTCTCGGTAGTGGTTTTTTTTCACATGCGGCAATTTCACTTTGATTTCTTACTGTTTTTTCAATTTTTTGGATCGGATTTTTTTCTAAATGGTTTTCAATCCATTCACAGCTCATTCTAGACCTTTTTTTTTGTTTGAATTAAGTTTTCAATTCTCGCTAGTGGTTTTTTTTTGTTCACATGCGGCATTTTGACATTGATTTTCTGTTTTTTCTTATTTTCGATCTGATTTTTTTAATGGTTGTCTCAATTCACTCATTGTCCATTCTAGGTCTAGTTTTTGTGTTTATTCAATGAAAATTCTTTGAATTTTACGTCAGGACTTTTCTTGTTGTTTTTTTTTACTTCGTCTAACAGATTTTTGTTTCGTCTTACCCTGACTTCTTGGTATTGACTTTTTCAATGACTTCAGTGAATTCTACTGCTTTGCAGTTAAAATTTATGTTCGTCACGTCATTGCTGCTTTCAGGTCAATTGCACGACTCGCCTCACTCAAAAAATGACTTCAGAACTCAATAGTGTGCATCTAAGCAGTGCCAAACATATATGCCCTAATTCTTGATTATTAGAGTCGATTATTATAGTTTTTGATTTCGAATATTAATTTTGAAAAGGCCTATTAGGGCTTTCTCCTTATAGAGCCTATGTGTCTCATGAGAATGACAGTACGAATCTAATTCCAAAAGTCTAGTGGTCTATTAAAGGACTGGTGGTCATAGCCACAAGCATCTATCGCGGCTGTTTTCCGGTAATATGCCGGCTATGTTTAATGTACATGGAGAATTGTCATCAAATTTGGTCGCTGCAAAAGCTCGCAATAACTTAACCTGAGCTAATTGTGGACCTGCTACATGGGTCTCTTATCCCCAGGGATTATCGTACAGCCTTAACGACTACTATTAATATAGCCTGACCGTCTGAATCTTGGGAAACTTGGAAAAACTAAACCTGGCCTGAAGAATTATCATTCAAGGCTGAAACATTATGAATCACGCACTGTTTTAACATATAAATTTATTGTTTCAAGCTTGTACATTAGATTTGATTCGTTTTTGATGTGGTTGCGCAGAAAACTGTCAGCGCCCGAAATTTTTGTTCGATCTCAAGCTGAGTTTTACACCAATTTGGTAGTGGTTAGCCCTCAGTCAGCTATGGGAAAGTTAATTCGAGAAAGCATTAGTATTGAGTTTTACCAAAATGTCTGTTATGAGGTCGTTTTAATGCGACCATAGTAAGAAAAACGTAAGTTAAGGTCGCTTCTGTGAGATTCATGCCTTCTTCTTTGCAAGACTTGATGTATTTTATTAAAGTTTAATAATTCTTTCAACTGCACTGTTTTGCATGGATAGTGTTATATTTTTAATTTCAATGTTGAAATTTTACTTTACAATTGGAAAAAGCGGCATCGTCGATTCCAATGTTATCTAAATAGTCGGTTGTTGCGAAAAACTTTGCTAATTAGTAGAAGTTTTTCACGAACTATTTTACTACTTCTATTCGCAGCCATTTGGAGAATCCTTCGGTGGCCTTCGTGTTTTCATTTGCTCTTAGTTGTCCGTATTTATATTTTTGAGTTTTTTGTTTATGTTAAAATATGGGTTTTGATTCATTTTTTTGGAGTAATACAAATTTAGCATTTTACTTGCTTTAGTACTTTTGATGCAATCTTAGATGCCGACTTTTGTTTTAAATTGTGGCGTCGATATTTGGGCAGCAATAAAATTGATTCGGACTGAATCTTACATGCTCTGCAATGTTTTCGGTGAAGGACACGTTTAATGATCTTCGAGTTCTGGTCGATTTCGTTGTTTTTTTTTTCAAGCATGAGATCCTCAAATATTGTGTCCAATAGTTGACAGCTTTTGGGCTGAGAACAGGTATACACTTCTGCAGCATTTTAACATTTCACACCATTCCTTGCATTGGCGTTTTTTAAATTAAATTTAAAAACCCGACAGTATTACCAAAGTTCTTTTTCTCATAATGTTGAAATACACGATTGGAGCAACAAAAAGGGATCACTGTTTTAGCATAGATTATGCGCCAAATAACTAAGCCAATTTGGAAATTTATCCGCCAATGCATGATATCCTCCCTAAGTATCTCACAAGATCAAGATAGTCATGGCTTCCCAAAATGATTACAAAACTTGAAAATAACAAGTTTGGATTTTTGTCACTTTTGTCCAAAAACTTTAAACTATAAATTTACTTAAGAATGGTATTATTTTCTCAGATAAGGAATTTGAAAGAGCAACTTTCCTATTTGGTCTGCATACTAATAATATGTGATCTATTTTTTAACTGCCAAAAGATGCTTTTTACTGTTTCCGAGTTAAAAATAAGGAAAAATTAGATTCAATAGTTTGTTTTTAATAGTCGCACAGCGATAGCTGGGGCTATTATTGGCCTTCTCTTGGTTTTTTACAATTCAAAGAATTTGAATTGTATTGGGGCGCTGTCTTTTTTTTAAGATCTGTTCACACATTTTCATGATTTCTGAAGTCAAATTGGAGTAGTGATTTTGGTCACGCCGAAACAGGAAGTGGAGCGAAAAAGCGAGTGGTTCTGCGGCGTGAAATTTTTTCGCTCTAAATTTAAAGTAGAGTGAGAAAACGGTGTTTGAACAAAAATTCGCTTTCTCGCTATTGGTTTTTTGTTCACATGCGGCAATTTCACTTTGATTTTTACATTTTTTTCAATTTTTTGGACCGGATTTTTTTCTAAATGGTTTTCTCAATCCATTCATAGTCCGTTCTTGGTCTAGTTTTCTGTTTAGTCAATGAAAATTCTTTGAATTGTACGTCAGGACTTGTCCTGCTATGTTTTTTTTTTATTTCGTCGTCATGATTTTTGTTACGACCATATGACGTCACAGCCATTTTTTTGTTCATTCGTTCATGCAATTTCAACTGAATTGCATGCGTGACGTCATTTTTCGCTCTGAGTGGAGCGAGTTTTTTTGTTCATTCGCGTGATTAAATTTTTGGTCACACTTGACTTTTCTCACTCTCAAAAATGACTTCCTCACTTTGAAATTGACTTTTATTTACTTTAATTCAAAGAGATAAGGTCAAATGGGTGTCACTCTAAATGAAGGTTAATTGAGATCAGCTAATAGAGACAGCAATAACTTATACAGATTTTTAATCAAAATATAACAGATCAGCCTTTCAATGAAAAGACAAATTTTTTTGGTCTGTCTTTTTTACTGTTTTTTTTAGACTGGCGATCTGCGAATCTATTGCGGCTATTTTCTGGCAAATTGCCAGCTATGTTTCATTTTTTCCCTCTGCTGATAATTCTTATTGCGTTTTCTGCAAACAAAATAGCATTTTACTCTCTTGTATACGTACCTTTGGGTTATGAGCAGCTCACTTTTAGTTTTATATAACCGTTTTAGAGGTGAAAAATTGGAAAATAATGCAATTTTTAATCTTTAATGAAAATTTTTGTTTTTTCAGAAGACTGTTAACTTGGCACTTTCCTCTGATTTGTAGGGCTAAGATATCTCAGCACAGAAAGTTCAGCTCATCTTCTCAGCCGGCTATTATTGCGCTCCTATTTTTTACAATTCAAAGAATTTGAATTGTATTGGGGCGCTGTCTTTTTTTTAAGATCTGTGCACACATTTTCATGATTTTTAAAGTCAAATTAGAGTAGTGATTTTGGTCACGCTGAAACAGGAAGAAGAGCGAAAAAGCGAGTGGTTTTGCTGCGTGAAATTTTTTGCTCTAATTTTTGAGAAAACTGTGTTTGGACAAAAATTCGCTTTCTCGCTAGTGGTTTTTTTTGTTCACATGCGGCAATTTCACTTCGATTTTTACTCTTTTTTTGATTTTTTGGATAGGATTTTTTTCTAAATGGTTTTTCTAATCCATTCATAGTCCGTTTTAGGTCTAATTTTTTTAGTCAATGAAAATTCTTTGAATTGTACGTCAGGACTTCTCCTATGTTTTTTTTACTTCGTCGAAATTTTTTTCGCTTTACCATTTTGCCGCTTTTTCAGCATTTTGCGTGAAATCTTTTTGACTATTCTAGGCTAGTTTCTCTCTTCTCTCATTCTGCTAAAAGTGAATTTGAACATCAGTTGCTCAGCAAAGCAATTCAAAATGAACAGAGTCAGAATAAAAAATTGAGGTCAGAAATAGAAACGGGATAAACCCATAAAGCCCAATTTTAGATGCCCGCTATTTGAACGTCGTTCCTATAAGTCTTAGTTACCATCTCTTATGCTTATTGGTATTGATATTAGTCCCTGTAGCCTCTCTCTAAGAAACAGAAGTATGTTCAACTACGAAATGCCATCAAAATAAATCGGACTTAAAAAATGTTTTTGTACAAAAATTTTTTTTTCGATATCTTCTATTCTTTCAATCCCAATCATGCTTATTGGAATCAACAGCGGCTATTTTCCGGCAATCTGCCGGGTATGTTTGTTGTGTTGATAAAAATAAATTTGCTGTTTGTATTGCGAACCTTTCCTTCGAATGTGATATATTTTGAATTACTGAGTTCAAAATATTTT
Organism: Convolutriloba macropyga; assembly: GCF_964194025.1. Classification (NCBI taxonomy): domain Eukaryota; kingdom Metazoa; phylum Xenacoelomorpha; order Acoela; family Convolutidae; genus Convolutriloba; species Convolutriloba macropyga. The sequence continues at coordinate 60,424,369 of NC_134474.1, forward strand.
TAGGCCTCGTGAAGACACAAACAGCGTATCAGAAACAGACGAACAGGGCGAGTCAAGTGAAGACGATGAAAACGATAGTGCAAATGAGGTGCTGAATGAGCGAAATGAATTAATCCTTGAAAGCGACAAGCCTATCAGAGAACCCGTTTTGTCATTTATGGCCTTTCTGCCCCAGAAGGCAGTGGAATGTCTTCTAGCTTGGCATTACGAATGGTTTGGAGATGACCAGAATTATTCCAGTAATTCTACTGTCACAAATTACACCTTGAACAGCTCAAATTGCCTCTGGATTTATTCTTTACTGGCAGTTTTGGAAAAGCCAGTTAGCCCTGATACCGTTTTTTCTCTTCGACAACTTTGCAGACTTTGTAAAAAGTTGCGGATGTCATTGAATATTAATGAAGCAAACTATACAAAAGATTTGGCTGCTTTGAATTTGATAATATTGATTATAACTCGCTATTTTGATCAACATGATTTGGCTGATGGTTAGATAGTTAGTACTTGTTTCCGTTCCCGTTCTATTTTTGAATTTATTTTTCTTCCATTTAATTTTGCCTGAAGTTCCAAAAAACAGAATCATACTTCAGTTAAACCATCATACGTTGATTATTAATAGCCGCCGTCAGCCTCTCAACGCCTATTATATAGTCGCTCTCCTTTTTTTACATCTCCTTTTCTTGCGAGGAGTATTGGTGGTGCGTCTTTTAAGACTCGAATAGGCTTTATGTTTTTCTGTTTTTTTTGATAAGTGAACGAGCAAGAAAACCGGATGTTCAGGGAGTGAATAAAAATAGTCAAAAATGTTTTAGCGAGCAAATTCGAAGGGTTCTTTTGTCCATGCCTTCTTTTGATACAGAGCGAGAAATGTAGATGTGATAAAATTTTAGGCGAGCAAATGTGTGATAAAATTTTAAGCGAGCAATTTTTTGTTCACGTGCGGCTTTTTCAAGCGTTTTTTTTTCGGTGCTTCTATATTGTCTAGGAGATTTCAGACTACAGTTATAGTTTTAAGATAGTTTTGGTAGCGTTTCGAAGGTTTTTGGTAATTAAAGAGTTTTACGCTAATTTGAAGGTTTATCAACTATTTCTCCGATTTTAAGGCTATTTTTATCAATTTCTGGCCTAGTTTTTGTAATAATTTTACTTTTCATTGAATATAAGCATTATGCTCATGGGCAGTTTCTATTACCATTTTATTACAGGTTTGTTGGTACCAAGCAATTTTTTATAGCTGCGAAGCTGTAAGCTGAGCGTAGCTATATTGCGGTGCTCTTGGTTTTTTTTGTTTCGTCGTCTAACGCCCTTTTTTTCGTTTTACATTTGTTCACACAGCAAAGCTGAAAAAGTCAAATTTTCTGAATGACTTCTTCTTCTCACTAACAGCATTTGCGCGCGTGACGTCATTTCTCACTCGCTTTAGCGAAAGTTTTAGGTTATTTGCGTGATTAGATTTTGATCATACGTGACTTACCTCACTCAATAAAATGACTTTTGCACTTTAAAACTTAGGTTTAATTTGAATTTTTTTAAGGTCAAAGGAACTCATATGTGCAGTAAAGGTCCCTAATACGAGGCTACTGTGGAATGAATTTTAACAAGCTTTATTGGTTTATCGCTGAATGTTTTTTAGCCTAGTTTTTTTAGCGGCGGCGTCAATTTTTTTTCCATTTAGATCTGTATCTGTTTCTATCTCTATTTTATGGCACGCAGGTCTATTCTTTCGCAGCTATTCCGGCAATCTGCCGGCTATGTTTAATTAAATTTTGACAAAAATGCAGAATATTGAGTTTTATCTGAATTTCGCTTTCTTCAAAATTAGAGATATTTTTTGGTATGTCCTAATTTGTGTGAGCAATTAAATTGTCTCCCTCACATTGTTTTCCTTTTTTATTTGTACTTACACAAACTAAAAAATTATCTGAATTTTTGTTTTTTTGTTTAAATTACTTTTTAGTTAAATTTTGTTTTCTTTTCTGAATTAAGATAGTCCTCCCTCTTCATTATTCAGTCTTGCTGCAATCAGAAACTAGAAATTCAGCTGGCTGCTTTTTGGCAAAGGTATCTTCGAATCTTTTCCGGAATTCTTTCGGCTATGATTTTGATCGGTCATTTTGTTGGAGTGTATTTGAAACAGGAAGTGTTTAGTTCAAATTGCTAAAGGCAAAGAGAAGAGAGAGTGGTTTTCTGTTCATGCTATGTTTTTGAGAGAGCGAGAAAAGTGGGCGTCAAAAAATTTCGTTAAGAGAGCGAAGTTTTTGATCACGTGAGGCAGTTTTTTAGTTTAAACACCATTTTTTCCTTCAAAGATGTTTTTTTTACTGATTACCCAAACTAGCCACAGTGCATTTGACAATCCGAATCAAAAATGATGTTTATGATTCAACTTTGAGCAATTTTTTTCACTGTTTTGCAATGTACTCTTTTCTTAGCAGCTTTTCGTTCAAATTTATATAGCATCTGTGGAGTCCTGTGGTGTAAATTGGCTGTCTTAATGGTTTTAGTGGCTTTACGATATAATTTTCATTGATTTTGAGTTGTTTTTTTGAAGATAATTGAGTAAATTTAATCAAGTTTTTGACAATTTTTGGCGTTTTTTTAAGTTTCTGGCTATTGTTTTTCTTGTTCAATTGTGTTGTACTTTTGATCTGTTCTGTAGGTTTGGCTCCTAAAAGGTTCCATTGAAGGTCAGAGAGGGCACTTCGCTGAAATAAATAATAGTTTTGTTACTTTTTTCGGGTTCTTTTTTCTTTGCTTTTTTGTTCAAGTTTTTGCCAGATGTTGAGCGGGTATGTTTCTGAACAGAAGCAGTCAGAATTTTGTTGCCGAATGATAGATGGGAAAAAGCATTTTAATATCGGATAATTTTGTTCAAATGTTCTGTCGAAAATTTTTTCCCGACACTACCTAATTTTTCTACTCCCACGGTTTTCGCTCCCATTTATCGAATTAGAACGAAAGGATTTTTGCCAGTAGTGGTTTTGGAGCCGCAATTCGTAATGAAAAATTTTTAATGAGATTCTTTATCAATTTTTGTTGTCAGTTACACTTCCGTTGTTATTTCGCCTGTTATTGTTTCAAATTGAGTAGCCTTATCAATTAGGAGGTTCATTATTTTAACTAGGGCACTCATTTTTGTACTCCGAGTTTTTTCCGGAAGTCTTCCGGCTATGGTTTTTTTATTTGGCTTTACCTTTTGATCACTTTTTTTTGTTTTACGTAAGCCACGGTTTTCACGCTTGACTTACTTCACTCACTGTTTCAACTGAATGGATTTAAAATCCTTTCCTGTACTGAATTACCTAATGTAGTGAATACGGTCAAAGGTAAAAGAGCAAAATCGAAAGAAACTGGATACACATATGAAGCTAGGTCATTAAGCCGTTGTGCATTATGTTATCAAAGTTCATTGATGCGATTGCTAGCTGGCATTAGTATTATGCTTAATAGCCTTCAGTTTAAAAGCTGAGTTCAATTTAATTTTAGAATCTAACCGAATATGCAGAATTTACACTCCAAATATGAACATCTTTTCACTTAGTTTGTCAATTTCGATCTCTAATTTTTTCTTTCTGTTCCAATCTCAATGTGCGTCAAGCGGCTCAACGGCGGCAAATTTCCGGCAATTTGCCGGCTTGGCTTTCAGGAAGCACTAATTCACTGTGTAGACAATTTCTAAGTTTAAATAAGAATTAAGTTTTTTTAATTTGCTTATTGGTTGTTTCACATTATAACCCTCCACGAAATGAGGGGCCCGGTTATGATATAATTACCGCAACGGGGGGGGGCATTGTATGTTATAGGATTACCGAGCTAAGAAGGCTTTAATGGAATAGACCCGATTTAATCACCAACGTTAGCACCCAAAGATTGCCAAAGACTAATGATTTTTCATCTGACCTTTTTGTTTTCGTCGTCAAAAACGAGATAAACATATAACGAGCGTAGAGCATTAAGTCCTCCCAGAGTCTCGGCGATGCGATACTGAAACTGTTTTGGGGACATAAATTTATGGTGTGAAAGGCCACTTCACTCCCCACCCATTTCACCGCCCACTCACTCTTCCCCCACCCACCCCTACCCTCTTCCCCTCCCCACCCCTACCCCCACTTCTTCCCCTCCCCCCCTCCCCACCCCTACCCCCACTTCTTCCCCTCCCCCAATCACCACCCCTGTACATCGTTCTAGCCGTAACGCAGCGCTCAGATTTAGGTCTCATATTAGCTGAATGGGGCAGCTTCTGCTCACTTGTTAATTGATCTCAAACAAATGTTATATCGAATATTTTAGTTCTGTTGTTCTTAATGAGGTTTTTGTACTACCAATTTTTTGTCTGCCTGCTTTTCCGTCTGACAACCTAATTTTGTGTCTTTTTTCTTGAGAAACGGGCTAAATTGGAAACGCCTGAGGGCGTCAAGATGCTGAGTTCGTCGAGAGCCTTACTGAAGTCATTTTAGAGTTTAAATAACAGAAATCTGGTGATAAATTCATGAATTTTTGAAAAAAAAGATAAGCGGAGATTTGAAAAGAGAGAACTGCACAACATTTAAAGAGAAATCTGTTAATGGCAGCCGTTTCGATAGAAGCAAAGCTTCTGGTGATATCTGATCTAACAAGATGTTTTCATCTCTAGTTAATAGATTTTTTAAAAAATTTTCTGGGATCTTGAGAGTTAATATTAAACGTAAATTCTGATGTCATTACTAATATTTTTCATCAGCTTATACTTCTGTTGTCTTCTGTTCTCTTAGATAATTTTGAGGTTTGTGACAACTTGCAAAAATCGTTTGCCAAGTATAGTCAGTCTTTTACTCCTATTAGACTGAGAGACTCCGATTCGTGTAAGCTTTATTTAATGCTTTTTGGCCTGTGTTTTGACGGGAGCATAGGAAATTAGGAGAGACAAAAATTAAACGAAACTTTTATCATTGCTCTCAAAGTTTGTACCAGTTATTTGGGTCCCGTTGGTATTTTTTGCTTGATCAATTTTGTCAAGAGAATTAATTGTTATGGAGCTCTTAGGTCATCGGTAGTCTCTCAGTATACGTTTTAACAAATCTGAGGAAGTTAACTGTCGTGATTCTACTTTCAATTTTGGCTGTTTTTGATCCTTCCTCGTTCACATGGGGAGGGTAGCCTTCCTAGGAATGAGGTAGCTACTCAAAACCCCAATCCCTCGCCAGTCGTTTGAATGATGTATTTCCAGCCTTAGTCGGTTTTGTCATAATTTTTAGCATTGTTTTTAATCTTCATTTTGGCATCTTGTTTTTCCGTACGTTGATTAATTATTCTTTTTTTGGAAGTCTTGGCTGGTTACTCATGTAAACCATTTTTGAACAACGTTTTAATAACTTTGTCCTTTAGTCTGAAAAATCGGATAAAATTACACTCAAGAAGCGTTGTGATTCTTCTTGATTTGTGAAGTTTGTAGAATGACACAAATATCATTACAGGAAGTTCAAATTTCGTTAAGCGATTGTTCTTTTAAAAAGCTGCTATATTTTTCTTCTACTATTTACAATGCTGAGAACAACTGTTTTTTTACAATTCAAAGAATTTGAATTGTATTGGGGCGCTATCTTTTTTTTTAAGATCTGTTCACACATTTTCATGGTTTTTGAAGTCAAATTGGAGTAGTGATTTTGGTCACGCCTAAACAGGAAGTGGATCGAAAAAGCGAGTGGTTTTGCGGCGTGAAATTTTTTCGCTCTTAATTTAAAGTAGAGTGAGAAAAGGGTGTTTGAACAAAAATTCGCTTTCTCGCTATTGGTTTTTTGTTCACATGCGGCAATTTCACTTTGATTTTTACTGGTTTTTCGATTTTTAAGATCGGATTTTTTTCTAAACGGTTTTCCCAATCCATTCATAGTCCGTTCTTGGTCTAGTTTTCTGTTTAGTCAATGAAAATTCTTTGAATTGTACGTCAGGAATTGTCCTGCTATGTTTTTTTATTTCGCGGTTATTTCTGTAATAAAAAAATTTTTTTCAGAGTAATTTTCTGTAATAAAAAATTTTTTCAAAATCTTTGATCATTGTCTGTTTTTTGAGTGGCTGCTCTTAGGATCACATTTCAAAATTTTTAACAGTTACTATCTATTTAAAGCTTTTACAGTGCCTTGGGGAAATTGCGTAGATGAAGTTGAATTAGACATTAGAAACTTTTCATTTTCTAATAAGGTTAAGATTTTGTTGGTGCAGAGCAATTCCTAAGGTTAAGTTTTGTGCAAATTTGTGCAAACACTGTGCCTTTATACAAATCAGATTTTGAAGTTCGCATTGGCATACTTGTAATATTCTCGTCGTCTTTGCGGCTGGCTATTGTTGCGATCCTAAGAATTTGGAGTGTTGGTGCTGTCTTTTTTGAAAGATGTGCTCACACTTTTTTCGACTTTGAGCTTTCAAAACGAGATTGAATCCAGGGGCCGTTAAGTTGCACTGGAGGCTCTGAGATGGCTTTTGTGGTCTTTGAATTGCATAGTGTACTGAAGTTGTTCTTGAAGTTCAAAGCGAATTGATCACTTGTAAAATTTGGGTCTAAACTGTTTGGGTGTAAATGTTTTTGATGAATGGCGCGTCATTTGACGTTGGGTATAGCTAAGTGTGGTCTAGTACAAGCACGAATTTTCTTTCATGTTTATTTTCTGAGGTATTACTCTTGATAATGCCAAGTCCATCTGCAATTTTGAACTTTTTGAAAGTTCCTTTTTTGAGTAATTCTTTAAATTTTAGGGACCGATAGTTTTATCGAAAATTGTTCCAGAATGTTGTCTTGTAATTTTACATTTTGATTTTTTGGGGGCTAATTCTCTCTTGGGATCTGCTCTTGGTGCAATAAAAAGTCGTGAAAAGCAGGTGTAATCCTATTGCCCGACGTTGAGATGTTTCGACGTCAGAAAGAAATTGCTCATGGAAAGTATAAAAGCCGATTTTATTAGTCAATATTAAGTTGCTACATGTTGATTTACAATATTCGGATATGTTGAGCTCTGATTGCAATTATATTGTGTTTTTTGCCTATTTGGAGATTTTTGATAGAGAAAACAGCTTTTGAGGGTGTGTAATGATGACCGTTTCTCTTTTCTTGAAAAAATGAAAGTGTAAAAAACACGTCCGTCATTTCCCCATTTTGACCTATACATTGATTGTTAATTGTATTTGCTATAAATTTCCGCTATTTCTCTCTGTAACAAGATCAAACGTATCTGCAAAAAGCGCAACACGTTTTGGGTTAATTTTTTCCTGAATAACCCTCACTTTCCAAGTCACGGAGAGAAAATTTGACTTTTTGGAAATTTTTTCCAAGTTGAAAAGTTAGCAAGACGGCTGGTGCGATTTTGTGCGTATCACAGAATGTTCCAACATACCTTTAAATGTTGCAAAAACAACTTTTTAAGGAAACAGAAAAACCGGTTGGCAGAAAAACCGTTGTGGGTATTCGAAGGCAACTTTATGAAATGGGGATAATTACTTGTAATGTTTGAAACCAAAAAAATTGCCGTATTTTTTCTTCACCACATTCTAGAAAGATAAGTGCAGTACAATATGAAACACATAGACACAGAAAAACCAAACGAAAAGACACAGAAAAACCAAACACACAACACATTTTACACAAAATACTAGGAACAATAGTTTTATTTTGGCAGTGGTCATTACTCAGAGTTCTTCACTGTTAATTTGGGTTTAGTTTTAGGGTTTAGTTCTAGTTTTAAAAAAAAACTACGCGTGGATGTTTTGAAGCAATTGTATTAGTAAATATTATTATTTAAGCACTAAGCTTTAAAATGTAATTTTTGGAGTTTTTCAAAGAATGTCAATTTGTTTGATTTTTAGTAAACGGTCAAGAAAAAAGTCAATATAAAAATTTAGTTTTTGGCATCTGATCTTTACTCAAGGTTCAGCAACGTTCGTCTAGGCTCTTATTGTTTTTCTGGAGATCTGAGTGTTGGCCTCTTGAGGATATTGGTAGTGGTGACATTGACGTTAAAATTTGAAATGAACGTTTCCAAAATGTTGGTCATTTTGGATATTTCATGGGGAAATAAAGCATAATGAGACAACTAGTTTTTAGACTCCCGTAGAAGTGTTATCGGCAAAAATTAAAAACACAGATTTATGGCTTTCGACAAAAGTGAAGCACCGCAATTAGCATCTTTCGAGTTCTTCTAATTTTTCCAGATTTCTGCCAGTTTTTGCGCTCTGCCTTTATTTGTGTCTAACACTTAATGGGATAAATCTGTCAGCCGTACATGTTTTCAATTCTCACACATACCACACATTTCAAACACACTTATGCGTACACCCACACAAACGCGCACACATACAAATACAAACCTCGTCAAGAAAAAACAAGTATCAAGATTTTGGTGGCATCCGGTCTATACTCAAGGCTCGTCAAAGTTCAATACGTTATCGATTGTTTTTTCTGGAAGTTTAGTGTGAAATTTTTGACGAAATTGTATCGGTAATCGAAAAATTGGCATTATAATTTGAAATGAACTTTTTCGAACGGAAATATTTTTGTTTCAGGAGCATAATCGGCCTAAACTGTTTTTATAGCTCTGTTTTTGTTTTTAGCTAGATTTAATTAACAATTTTTTTAGTTGGATTACATTTAAAGCTGCATTTTGGAGAAAATTTCACACTTTCTAGTTTTTCATAATTTCTGCCCCTTTTGCCCTCCGCCTCTAACATGTAAACGGTCGTTAAAAGCTATACCTACAGGATCTTTTATTAGCCTTTAGAATTCATTGGTTAACATTGGTTCAAAATCCATAATTGTCAATTACTTCTGAATTTTTTGATCTAGAGGATATTAATTGGAACTATCTGCTCTGACATTATAAAGAATACATATAAAAAGTTAGGAAAAGATTTCCATCTTTACTTTTCAGGAATGTTTTTGGTTGATGTAATGTGCATTTCATGAAACTGTATTTCTCACGCCTCCGACGTTTTGAGAATACCTAATTGGTTAGTTCTCTTGAGATAGCAGGAATTGTTTGAAAAGACAACTCTAGATTTAGAAATCAAAACACTTTTTTCTGGTTTTAAGTTAACATTTCAAAGTTGATTTTTGCTATTTTGAGATATCTAAATTGTCTATACTATGTGATTTTCCTTATTTGTTTGTTACTGAGAAAAAAATGGTTCGTAATTTATTTTGTAACCAACAGAATACATTGTAACCAGCAGAGTGTTAAAAAGTTTTTTAAACAAAATTTTGAGAATAATTTTTGGAAGTTTTCGGTCAAAACGCTTAAATTGTTGATTTTTAGTCTTGAAACTGTGAAGATTTACTGGTGACAAAACACCATTCAACCTAACCAGATTTCTTGCATTTTTTCGTTTTTATCTTAGATTTCACGGCGATCTGCCCCCCCCCCCCCCCCGAGCTAAGTGTTTTGTTTTCAAGTTTTTCATAATTATTTTTCTGGAATCAAAACTAGATCCTGAGGGCAATAAAATGGTCTTTTTTCTCTACGGTGCGTAATCAAAAACTGAAAATTTGACTGAAAAAAAAGCCGGCCTTGCATATATCTTCCCCCATTTTTGAAAAAAATGCTGGAACAATAATTTGATAATTATATAACTTCCAGGCAGATAAGCATTTCTTCGTCTCATTACGAGATAATTAACGTTTGAATAAAAATTCCAGTCGAAAACTTAAGTCTTCACCATCCAAGTGAGTTCATTTCAGAGTTTTGACTTGTTACTCCAAATACTCGATACTGTTATACACGCCGCCTTCATCAAACAGTTCTCAATGGGCGTGGGTATGTTTTTACCAACGATTTGATGGGTACGACAGCCTCACGCGATCCCTTTTGTGGGTTTAATAGGCACCAGATTTCACTAAAATTCGTTTTGCAAATGAGCATCCACATTTGACATGAGCTTTGTGTCAAGTAAGTACTTTTTGGGGTTTTATCAAGCACAGCTGAGCGGTATGATCCTATTGTCTGTATAAGTCAAAGTGGTTCTTGGTCCGCTAGCAGGATTAGAAATGATGGTAAGTTTAAATGCAGCGTTGTTGTCGTTTTTATCAGTCTATAATATGTTTAGTGTTTTCATTGCTGTAATGATATCGTTTTGCACAACCAATTTTTGAATTATCAATGAGTGGAGTGATAATAAACTGTAACCAGATTAGAAGTGTTTTATTTTGATCCGTAAATGAGCTCACGTAACTGAGTTTTTATAACAACTGTGAATTACAAAAAAAAATTGCCCGAGCAAATGAGAGATTGGAATGCTCATCAACATCAAAGAAAATCTTTACTCTAGTTATGAAATCGGAATGTATATTACAATGATGTCAAATATCAATTTTTTGGTGTTCATATTCGACCTCAAGAAGCACTTCTCAATCAATGAGTTCATTTAAACTTGCAGAAATTGTCTTTGCTTGACATATGGCTGTTTTTGAAGCCACATGCAAGCAGAGATTATGCAAAGTTGTTAGTCCTCATTAAGTTTTCTTTTTGTATGCTTCTTGTATGACTACTAAGAATTCATAACAAGACATATATGGTCTATTAGGAGTATTTTCGGAAAGCATATTAGGTTTAAGTTTGAATTTTGTATGATCCTTGCATGAATACCTAGAAATCATACAAATCAATTATGAGCTCGTGTGTTTACCAACAATCATAACGACACAGTATGACTTCTTAGAATTTTACATAATAGTTAACCTGTGTAATCCGTCTGCGAAAATGGGAAGATGTTGACGTTGATATGCTATATTGTAAGCATGTGAAATCAAAAATTTTTATCTATTATTCTCCAATATTTCAGAGAAGTAACCATATAGGTATGTATTCTCCCCAAATGACAAGAAGGGTTCCGGGTAGCCTTAACAGCTCTTTCGACTCTCCGAGAAAAGAAGATTCTTTCATTCTGAAAGAACAGCAGCTGAAATGGCTTAGGAGTGCGAATATGAACTTAAAGTCTTGTCTTTTTCAAACTACAATAGCCGTTCTTTGTTTCGCCGAATTTTACTTGCGGCCGTTTGACCTGTTTATTGCCCAGCGACAGTTGGGCAGTTTTTACGTTTGGGTTCTTGGCGTCCTGTTTGCATCTAGTGCAATTATATGTTTCCTGTGCTATCTAGTGTACCGGAACAAGCATCGGGTATCGTTACTTGCAAAACAAAAACTGAATGCTTTCCAACAAAACAGTCAGATCGATAGCATCAAAAGGAAGTTGCTACTCAGTTCGAATAACATCAGAGAAAATTTGTCGAACAGTTTCAATTGCGTTAGACTGTCAAATTCTCAGAATAATTCACATCTTGCGAGCTTGGATGACAGCCAAAATTCACCCTTTGCAAAGTTTTCCACAGGACCGCTCAATCTTTCGGCAACGTCATCAGTTTTCAATACTTCAGCCGGGAAGTTGAGTCATTCGTTGAACAACAGTGCCTCTTTTTCAAGGTCAAGGTTGTCACCTAATGATTCTATGAATGTTACTGGCAACTCAAGCTACATCAGAGGTCAAGGACGTAATTCGTCATTTTCAGTTAGACAAAGAAGCTCGTTGATTGCGGCTGCTGAACAGGTGAGTTTTCACATTGTTTATTTGTGCAAATATTCTACTGTTTTGTCTATTTAGCTGTTTTGATTGAATAATAGAAGCGTGCTTCTTTGAGAGGTAAAATATACAATAACAGGCAAAAGAGTGCACGTGTATTTTTTCAACCATTCTGCTTGTTTTGCTACAAATGTATGTTCAAAATCGTAACGCTAATGCATTTCTCTAACAAAACGTTGATTTGTATTGTGTCTTATAAAATCGTTCGTTTTAAATTGACATAACTTTTGCCAGATTCGGAATTAATTTTTGTTTTGTCCATTGATAAGTTAATTGGTTACTTTTCAACGCTTTGTTTTGTAAATATCAGTTTTCCGTTATTTTGGTGGATCAGTGACTGATAACTACAGCAATTAGCGAATTAACTGAAGTTTGTTAGTTATAAATAATGACGGAAGAAGAAGAGAAATTTAAAGCTCATAATTGGAAGCATTTATCTCCCCATGAAGTGAAGAATTTGCCTCCCGTCCAAAGGGGGAGATACTTAGCCTACGAGGAACCCCCGAAAGATGTCTTGGATGCGCAGGAGGCGACGTTGAAAAGAATCAGAGAAACTTACAAACAGAAGAAAATAGCGACCAGGGGCAAAGAACCCGTAGATTTAGGCACGTTCTTAGCTTTCATATGTAAAATCTCTTTGTACGTTTTTCTGCATGTTGCTGTTTTTCGGGTCTGTATTATGGCTGCCCCCTCCTTCATTGTTATATCTTTGCGACTATGGGTGTAGGGTAGGAGGCGCGCATATGTTTTATGACCACAAGGGGGTATAACGTGAAAGACCTGTTTGTTCTTCTGGATACAAACAATTGAATTGGACCTTTTCCTTTGAGACTCCAAATTAGAAGATGCTTATCGTTTTCAACACTCCGGAGAAGGTGTTTTTCGACATCTTAACGTTCTTTAGAAGCGCAGTTTTTATGCCTCTGTTTGATATTTCTTCACTTCTGATCGGTCATTTCATCTATAAGCCATGCAATTGTCATTGCTAGTGGTTGATTAAGCAAAATTTTAAAGGGGAGGTGGGAGAAAAATGATTCTGGTATTGAGAACTGAAAACAACTCCATGTTTGTCTTTCTCTTGTTTATGAAAGAACGTGCCTTAACTTTACCGTTGGACAGAACGTGAGAAGCAAGAGATTCTGATTGGTCAATTAAAAGCAGCGGAAGCTCGAAACCGGTTGAAAGCGATGAAGACGAAGTACTATCACTACAGATCAGATGATGTAGCCCATTTAATCACAACACAACCTACAGCTCTCGCATCAGTTAAGCTGGAATGTCTTTTGCCCGCCAAAGAAGAGGAGTTGAACTTGAGAGACCCTTTAAACAGACTGAAACGCAGGAGGGTCGAGCAGCTTTTAGATGACCCAAACTCTTATGCTTAGATTAGATTTTGTGGAATAGTTCCAAAGCCTACTTTGAATACATTTAATTTGATGGTTTTAATACACTTGAGACAGCAAATCAATGATTGACGGTCTTTGAAGCCCTTTTGATTTCTAAAGTTAAAGGGACTTTCACTAAAGTGGGAACATCTAACTAATTGTTCCAACGTATACGGGAAATGTATATGAGAGGCCGGCTCTTTGTATTACAGGTTGGAAAAGGGAGCTCTTTAAAATGTTGAAAGGAAAACGGGACATGGAAGGGGGCGTGGGTGCGGTCCAGGAGTATATTAGATTATATTAATATAGTTGCTGGAAAAATTTTCATTATTTCGTATGATTAAATTCCTTTATAAAAATCTGTTTGAAAAAGAACCCAAATTTTCTAATTAAAATTAAGTATTCAGAAGCCAAAAATTGAAAAAAAGTTTTAACTTTTTGTGATATCTTTCTCTTCTTAGTACCCCTTTTGGCTTTCACTTTTTGGTAGTTATGCAGATTTAACCCAAACCGAAAAACGGAATCGGAAAGTTATACAGACATTAAAATTTATTAAAAAAACATTTAATTTTCTTTTTTATCCTAAATTAAGGTTTGAAACTTCATTGTTTTATATTTAGTTCCTCAAATTTCATTTGCCAGAAGCCTTTTTCATATGAGAAACAGTATGTACGTCAAAAGGCACTAAAGAACAATTTTTCTAGAGAAAAAATAAAAACCAAAGTCCGATATTTTTTTCTTTACCTCTCTGTGGTTTCTCTGGCCTCGAAGAAACTATTTTGCGTGCCCTCTCGAACAAACAATAACAATTTGAGTTTTTTTCATCATTTACTATTTGATTCCAGGGCAAAGGTATAGGAACATTAATATTTTTTGAATTACGAAACAGAAAGACCAAAAGCCTCTTAATTAACGAAATTTAGTTTTTATAAAATTTTGATGGAAACCCAGATCCTATGTTTCATTTTTAATTTGATTGGATTGAAATCTTACAGATTTGAGCATATTCAAATCTATATTCTGTTGATCGTTCCTGATTCCTCCGATGACTTTGGAATTGGAGGTCTCCGTAGGTTTCCGGTTGACCACATATTTCACTCAAAATAAAAATTGAAAAAAAAACACATGTAGAGATAACCAGTATATTTCTGCTTTACAAAACACCGGGAATTTTTAGTCGAAAATTATTTTTTTCTTGTCCATTTTTATGCAATTAGATGATGTACATTATAACCCACCACCGTTTTTGAAGTTCTTTAAGTCGTTCTTTAAGCGATATTGAAATCCAAGTTTATTTGGTAGGAAAGGTTTTTCTAAATAGCTGCAAAATATTAGCCAGAAGCAAGTCAACCTGTTTTTTAGGAGTTGTGCTTGGCTAAGATGAGGGAAAATTGATCGCATATGGGGAATTTGTAAAAGGCTCAACAGCAAAAAGCTTTTAAGAAAAGAAGAAGAATAGTCTATGTAAAACACTACAACCGTCCTCTCAACCTATTTTTGAGTGACTTTAAAACGCACTTTCTCCAGTTCTCCCAGAATTGGTTGAGTTATCAGGTTACAAAATTCACAAGAGTGAGTTAGATAAAATACAGAAATCTTCACTTTTTCAGTGCAGATCTTTTTTTTGATGACAGCTTGATTTTCAGTAACATTTTGATGAAAAAAATGTTTAACTGTGAATGTAAACCTCCTGTCAACTGAATTAACATTTCAGCCCAATATAACACGAAGGCAAGTTTTCCTTGTCAATGCTGCACCGTCTTGTTTACTCTTGTTTGGTTGACTTTGGAACGTACTTTCTCCAGTTGACTCAATATTGATTGAACCATCGAATTACGGAAATCATGTTCTTCGATTTTCCAGGTAAATAATGAATGGAGGTTTTTTTCTGTTTGATTAATAGCCGCCCTCATCTTCTGGCGAATAAATTTTGCTGGCGAATAAATTTCGCTGGCGAATAAATTTCGCTGGCGAATAAATTTCGTCAAAAGAAAGTCGGTATTTTGCAAAAAATCTTTTTGATATCTCTAGTCGAGTTTTGTTGTGCTCCTTTTACTGAAAGTCCTTTTAAACAGCAGTTACTCGGCAACGCAATTTAAAATAAAACGAATCAGTATCAGAAAACAAAACCAGAAATAGAGATGGGAAAAACCCATCAAGCTAGCTCAATTTTGGATGCCCGCTACTTGAATTTCGTTTTATATATCTGAGTGGTCGTCCTAGTGCTTTTTTGTACTGATCTCAATCCCTGGATCCTCTCATTAAGGAGCACGATTTTTTTGTTTTTCTTTCAATCGCAACTTGTGTGATTGAAATCAATTTTCCGGCTGTCTGCGGGTATGTATTAACTTGTTCAACGATAGAATTTGTCCGAATTTTAGACTATGGAATGAGAAATAACTTTCAACGGAGGTCTTAAAAAAGTCAAGATTTGACAATTAAAAACTGTGTTTTGGATGACACTTTGATTTTCAATAACATATTGATGAGAAAAGTTTGCAACTGGATTTCTTCATTATGCTATTAAATTGCTCTCAGCTTTACAAACTTATACGAAATCTTCAGTTCAGTACGAATACCTCAATCGTTTCTCAGCAAATGGGATTTGCTTTACTTCTATTTTCACCTTCTCTTCTAATAATTTTCGGCAGATTCTTAAAGCCGTATGTGTCTTTTATCGCATTATGCTTAATTGACTTCTGATTTCACCTCCTCTAGAGAATTATTTTAAAAATTTCTGTTGCACTTTCATCCCATGAGAGTAGAATTTTTTTGAACACCCTGATTTTTTTTCAATCGACTGTTTAGTGGAATTTTTCTTGGCTCTCGAGCGAAATTTGAAGCTATCACTGTAAGCATGTTTCCTTTTCAATGCAAAATTTTTGCTTGACTGTTATTATCCTTTTCTAGAACAATCTTTTGCTGCCGTTTTTGTTTCACGCTTGACTTCTTTGTTTTTCGGGATCTGAATCGATCTTGTTCCGAATTAAGTCCGTCGCTTTTTTAAAAGCTATTGCCCCAGTTGAGTTTTGTTAATTTTTCCGAATTTAGGTTTTTTGCATTTGAAAAGTTATTGTAAATGCGATACCAAAGAGGTGTAACTGAGTTTTAAGGTTGGGGTTGGAACCACTTCGCAGGCTATTATTTTGCTTTTTTTTCAAAATAAGCTGTCATTTTATTTTTTGCAATTTTTTGGTTCAGTGCTTGCCTGGACGAGATTTAGTCTGTAATTGATTTTTCCTGTATCGCCAGGATATTAAAATGCCATTTCAAAATAGATTTGCGAGTATAAATTAAAGAAATGTTCGAGAAAATGGACTGAACTACTTTCTTGAACTGAGCATTCTACGTCTTCATTGCAAGTTTTATCAAATTAGTTTTGCAAAGTAATTTGAATATAGTTTTTAAAGATCAGAAAGAAATTTTAAAAAATGAAATCATAAACGTTACCAAGATCTTCAAAAAGTAGCGTTCCAATTTCTTTTTGAGCGTGATTCGGGGTATCGTCTTCAGAAGTTGCCTTTAAATTGTTGGAGCAAAGTAAGAAAAACCATTGGTAGTGAAATTTGTTTAGGAATTTTGTGGCAAAATGGATACAATTATGTGTTGATAGTAAAGATTTAGATGGCAAGAAAGCACTATTGGGGTCTTTTTGTAAATATTTTCCTAACTATGTGATTTCTTTTCAACTGATTTGGCAGTTGCTCTAATCATTATTAATTGCTCTCAAACAAAATTTGCAATTATATTCATCCTGTGATCTTTTTAATGCGATTTTTTGCTTGACCAATTTTTCGTCTGACCCATTTGACTTTTTGTCTTCAAAAATGGGACAACAATTAACTTGCGAAGGGCATTAAGTTCTCTTAGAGCCTTACGCTTAACCATTGTCTAAGAATGCGATTCACCAAAAATGTTTTGAGGAGACAATTATTTCATTGTGCAAAGAGCGGTTCGTACTTTTAAAAGTTGGAACCCCCAAGCAATCATCCCACCCCCAGTCAACCCTCACCCCGCACCTATTCCGCTACCTCCCCCTCCCCACTCTCCTCAAAGCAAGCATCTCAGCCCCAGCTGGATACTAACGCAGCCAACAGCTCGATGGTCGTTTGAGAGCTATTTGCACGACGTTACTCGGTTAACTATTTTAGTTACCGGTAATTGTCGCGCAGTATATGGGGAAGCGTGCTCCCATTCGACTCATTTCGTTTTTTTGGTCACGTTGAGAGTTCAAGTCGCAGACTCCAAGAAATTGTTTTCATTGGTAAAAATTTCTGCGATTAAATTTTAGGAGTGGTCCTTGGTACTTGTTTTGTCCAATCTAATGTCTAATCAGAAGGCTTTTTAACGGCATTATTCCAGAATTCTAAATAGGCGTTGCGTTATTTTTTAATATAGGCGCTGTGAAATTATTTTAACAGCTTCTTTTAACTACTTACCGCCTCTTATGTTGCAGGTTTTGTCGGTGAACTTTTTTTTGCAATAGTTTGTCATTGAGTTGCAACATTTTATTGCAAAACGCTTGCTACAAGTTTTTCTGTGATAAAAGCTATAGCCAACTTCAGGAACGTTAATTGATATTCTTTTAAGTTTTCATTCAATTCTGTTTTCGTTGTTTTCAAAGATGTCAAGCATGTCTAGAGTGGAATGTTACCTGAAATTCGAATGACATGTTCTAATATGTAGAATAAGTTTTGTTGTCGTTTCTAACAAATGTTCCAAGGTTTTTCAAAATAGGGGAATATATATGCAGGCTGGCTTCTTTCTTTAGTCAAATTTTCACTTTTGGTTTTTGCATCTTAGAGAAAAAAGAGACGGTTTTGTAGCCCTTAGAGGCCAGTTTTGATTTCTATTAAAAAGTAATTTTGTTGGAAAAAGCTGTTCAAAACTGAAACGAAAACAAAAACGCAATGTTTGGGGGCGTGAAGGGTGTCCGTTGAGGAAGATATTCAATTATATCAATATAATTCCTAAAAATGTCATGAAACTATGTAATAAGCGTTTATATTCGACTTTAAAAATTTATTTGAAACAGAGAATAATTCCTTATAAAAATTAATTATTCAAAAGACAAACGGAAAGAAAGAAGACAATTTTTGTAATTTTTTGAGATCTACATCTTCTTCTTAGTGCGCATCCTAGGCTTTCACTTTGTAAGTGATCTCAAACGAAGTTCGTATTATGTTAGTCCTATCGTCTTTTTAATGTAATTTTTTGTTGGACCATTTTTTCGTCTGACCCATTTCAGATAGGTAAAGCCCGAAGGGCATTAAGTGGCTGAGTAGCTCACTTAGAGGCTTAGGCCTTAATAGTTTCTTATTATGAAATTTACCGAAACTGTTTCTAAAGACCATTTCGAGGTATGAAGAGCGATTCTTCATCTTCAAATTATGACCTTCCTCATTCACGCTCCCGTCCCCACTAACCCAACCCCAACACTCGTCGCTTCCATCCTTCTGCATCTGGCGATCTGATGAACCCCCTCGTCCAGCCCTCCTAATCATACCCCCCCCCCCCACACACACACACACACACACACACACACACACACACACACACCCACCCACCCCATCGGTTCACCCCCAAACCCCCCTTAACACTTAACCCCGACTCCACTCACTCCCCCGCCCTAGTTATAGCGCCCTAAGTCCCTGATGGCTACTTCGAAGCCAACCGGTCGTTTGATAGCAATTCACCCGATGTCAGTCGTTTATGTTTCCGGTTAAATTTAACCAAAACAGAAAATCTTAGGAGATGAGAATAGAAAAAATTGAACCGACGACAAATTAAAAAAAAACATTAAATGTTTTTCTTTGAAACTGTAAACGAGGTTTCAAACTATTTTTTGCTTGATAATTAGTTTCTCTGATTTCATTTGTCGGCAGCCGTAGCCATAGAAACAACTGTGATGCTCCCTACATGCCAGCAAATTTCAGAAAAAATTCTAGAATAGGAAAAACAAAGTTTTGTATATCTCTCTGGTGGGTTTTTGTGCCTCTCTGTATCGATTGAACTGTATTTTATGAAAATTAGGGTATCAATAGCAGAGACTGTTTGATTCAACGGCAAAGTTATTTGAACATTTTTCAAGTTGCACCTACGTGGGAACTTACTTTTAACCTCAAATGCACATCCCATATTTCATTTAGAAATTGATTTGATTGAAATTTCCCTGAACACCCTCTGTAGTCAACGAACAGAAAATTTGCAAAAAGTCGAAGAGATCATCACTGCATTTTCACTTCAAGAAGATAACTATTTCCAATCAGGAAACTTTTTTTCGAAACGTAGAGAATAATGTTCTTCATGTAAAATTTTGTACAAATTGATGCTTTGTACACCTTCAGCATTGAAACCCTCCGTCTTTTTATGCGTTAATATGTCATAAAATAAAGGAATTGGTCCATTCAGGGAAATTCAAAAATCTAAAAACAGTAAAGGTAATACTTTTAGAAAAAAAATTCCTTGTTTCATTCTATTTACTTCAGACTTAAATTGATTTTGCTCACCTGTTTTTATTTCATTAGCATTCCGATTTAATGGGATTTCCAGGCTATCATTAGCCACTTTGATTAGCCGGATCCATCACCTATGAGGAATTTATATTAAGAAGAACAGAAAAAAAAGTAGCCATTTGAGAAAAACGAAGAATATTATTGCCATCAATGCACTCATTCTCTCAACTTATGCTTGGCTGACTTTAAAATGTACTTTGTCAATTTGACTCAAAATTGATTGAGTGATCAAAATGCAGAATCTAATTGCTTTCGGTCGAAAACATAGAAGAAAAACTTAGCTGCTTTGTTTTGCAAAACAATTGACAATGTATGTGATTTAGTGTATCTTAAATTCATATCGAAATGAGGGTTTTGATTATTTTTTAATAGCCGCCCTCATCTTCTCAGCCGGCTATTATAGCGCTCCTATTTTTTTTACAATTCAAAGAATTTGAATTGTATTGAGGCGCTGTCTTTTTACGACTCGAAGAGGAGTTTTGGAGAAGTCCTTTTTTTAATCAATTTTATTGGAGTGATTTTTGAAGCGGGAAATGAAACGCGTGAAAAAATTTGGAGTGATTTTGGTGCCGAACAAAAGTGAAGAGCGGAGCGAAAAGAGTGGTTTTTTGTTCATACCGCTGTTTTTGAGAGAGCGAGAATTTTGTGTGAAAAAATTTTCTCTAAGCGAGCGAAATTTTTTTGTTCACGTGCGGTTTTTGAACGCAGTTTTTTGCAACTTTTGATGGTTGTGAGGTTTGGTTTCGATATTGTATTAGTTTTAGGCTTGTTTTGATAGGGATTGAAGGTTTGAAGTTGTTAATTTGGGTTTAATGCTAATTTGGAGGTTTTTGATCAGTTTCGCTAATTTATAGACGAAATTTAATATTTTTTGCGTTTTTTTTGTTTTAATGCTTTAAGTGGGATTTGAATAGAAGCTTGTTACTGAGGGAATATTCAGATACCTATTGGTTAAAGTTTTCTTGGTATAAATCATTTTTTTCTTGGGAAAATTGACAGAAAAATTGAAAAATTTTAAACCATTTTTCTTATTTTTCAGTTTTTCTTATTTTTTTTATCTTAGACAATTTTCTTAGCCTATTATGACATGCCCATTGTTTTGCGATCTTTACAATGCTCTTAATACAAAGAAACTTTAGTCGGCTTTATGTTTCCGTGTACTATTAAAACTTACAAAAAACTCATTAAGTTTTTCTTTTTTTTTTGTTCAAATTGTTTTTGAATGCCGTTTCTATTCTTCCTTAATTTTCTCATTGCATTTGTGGAGGTTCAGGGTTCACAATAGTTGTTCTAGTTTTTTAGTCATAAGTATGGGCAATTTTCTCCTTCGAGTCGTTTCCGGAATTCTTTCCGCTATGTTTTTTTTAAAGATCTATTCACACATTTTCATGATTTTTGAAGTCGGAATAGTGATTTTGTCACGCCGAAACAGGAAGTAGAGCGAAAAAGCGAGTGGTTTTGCGGCGTGAAGTTTTTTCGCTCTAAAATTAAAGTAGAGCTAGAAAACGGTTTTTGAACAAAAATTCGCTTTCTCGCTAGTGGTTATTTGTTCACATGCGGCAATTTCACTTTGATTTTTACTGTTTTTCGATTTTTTGGATTGGATTTTTTTTAATTGGTTTTTCCAATCCGTTCATATTCCGTTCTAGGTCTAGTTTTCTGTTTAGTCAATGAAAATTCCTTGAATTGTACGTCAGGACTTGTCCTGCTATGGTTTTTTACTTCATCGAATTTTTTTTCGCTTTACCATTTTGCCGCTTTTTCAGCATTTTGCGTTAAATCTTTCTGACTTCTCTAGGCTAGTTTCTCTCTTCTCTCATTCTGCTAAAAGTTAATTTGAACATCAGTTGCTCAGCAAAGCAATTCAAAATGAACAGAGTCAGAATAAAAAATTGAAGTCAGAAATAGAAACGGGATAAACCCATAAAGCCCAATTTTAGATGCCCGTTATTTGAACGTCGTTCCTACAAGTCTTAGTTACCATCTCTTATGCTTATTGGTATTGATAGTAGCCCCTGTAGCCTCTCTCTAAGAAACCGAAGTATGTTCGACTACGAAATGCCATCAAAATAAATCGGACTTAAAAAATTCTTTTGTACAAAAGTCTTTTTTTTTCGATATCTTCTATTCTTTCAATCCCAATCATGCTTATTGGAATCAACGGCGGCTATTTTACGGCAATCTGCTGGGTATGTTTTATTTTTTTATATTAAAGTTGTAGTCCTGGTAGCTTCAAAAAATAGCTTCCGTTTTCGTTTAGTAGAACTGATTGTGAAAAGAGTTTTTCCGCTCAGAACACAGAAACAATTTCACCAACTTGAGACATGTTGGAGCATTCTGTACTACGCATAGTCTCAAACGAGCCGTTTTATAATCTATGGAAAGATAAATAGTTGAATTACTAACAAAAAAGTAACTTGGCTTGTTCTTGTTGATGCCCACCTTTCAAAAGAAGGAGAAAATGAAAAGATTTGTTAATAGCTAAACTTCTAAAAGCCACGGAGAAGTTACAGATAATAAGTGAGTAACTGAAAAAGCAGGCTCGATGGCCGTAAAAATTAAAAACTATAGAAATGACTAAACTTGGAAAGTCTTGCAACTATAATAATCGTTTTTTTTGGCTGTATACGACAATGCTGAGCTTTTATTACGAATCTATCCTAAGGTTTTCGGACTAAATTTAGACAAAGTCTTTTATTTACCGTAGATCAGGGCAATGAATTGTAAACAGGAGCGGACTAAAGTGAGCCTCAAATCCTGCTTAGAGCTTTTACATCCCCACCCCGCTGGATGAAATCTGACATTCATATGTGCTTTAAGCTTTACCTGTTCTTTTCTTTGAAGAAATAGCAAAATAAACATGAGTTTCCTAATATAACAGCCTAGGCGCGCACGCGTGTTAAACACATTTAAGGTGTGGGTCTTTTTGATGTTTAATATCTTCTTCATAAAGATGTTAGTTGTATCCGAATTTCATTAATTTCAGTCTTTCCATCTCTCTCCAATGACTTGTCTTTCATCACCGACTAGTCCGCGCCAAAATGTTGGCGATTCGTCCTTTGCTTCGCTTGGGGCAGCTGGTGATGACATAATTAGTGACGTCAGAGATCTGGAGAAGTATCTGAACAGTTTCTACCAACAAGAGGCCGAGACCCTTGCTGCGCTTGACGGAGCGAGGTATGTTTATTACCCTTTTTTTAAAACAATTATTATCAACATTGATGCCTAATTGATTATTTATTCCCCATTTATGCACTTTTTTGGATCTCTGTCCGATGCTTATGCCATATGTTTAAGAAACGTCAAGTATACAGCCAGTCATAACAACCTAAGAAATCATCAAGAACTGTCGATTTTGTATAAATGGAAAAAAATTGTAGAACTCACCACTGGTTAATTTACTATATACCATTGCAATCTGTTATCATTTCAGTCCATCTAATCAATATCCCAAAGTTCTTCGGGCTGTCAAGGCAACAGCAATGCGGGTTTCAATCTGTCGCTTTTAGTAATCCGTATTTAGCATTGCCGCACAAATTTGATCGCTTTCTATTTAAAAATTTGAGGTGTATTTTGTCCTTTGACAATTGATTCATCATTCAAACGTGTTTTCATGTCATTGTGCAACTGTATCTTTACAAAGCATCCATGCAAGGCTTATACTAAGTTTGGATTCAATGTTTTGCAGAGTCAATTTACGTCTTGACGCATTCTATTTTCTATTTTTTTTTCGTGAACTTCTATTTTGCTTAGGTTATCTATCAATTTGGTCAGACGTTTTGTTGTGTTCAGAAAAGAAAACTAAGGCAACATCACTAATTGTTCGACCCCTCTTGAGGGGGGAGGGACTATATACTCAAATGGGTTTTTTTGTTCAGTCAATTTTGACCGATCGATATATTCATCGTAGAGAGTTGTGAGTGGTATCATTAAAAAGCCCGTCCAGCGTAGAACATGGAATTAAAAAGCTTTTTTGAATTTCGTTTTCTAGAGCGAGTTATTGTGGTTTAAATTTTTTGTGAATATTAGACTGATTTGCGTTTTTTATTCACATTTTCCGGAGTTTTTGCGCAAAGTTTTGTCAATTTTGTATTTCGTCTATTTGTTGTCATTTCGTCAAGATATATAAAAGTTGTTAACAACAATACTGTTTATTTTTTTTATAGACAAAAAATGTATTGTTGATAATTTTGGTTTTATTTTTTGGCTAAAATTTTGGCCAAATTTTTCAAAATTCAGCCTTTTTCATCAAAAATTGTCCGAAATAAGCTTCTTTAGTCCACGTTGATTAAATTCACCGGAGGTACACATCCTAAAACAAATAACACAATATTTGTAAACTACAAAAGGAGCTAATCTTATTTCCATTTCCATTGAGAGTAGTCTGGAATCAAATTTTTGCCGTTTTTTGCTACTTTTACTCTGTGATTATCAAAAACGCAGCATGTTTTTTTGATCTTTTAACTAACAAAATATTTAGATATATATAATTTTCGAAACAACTGAGTGTTCTCAATGGAAGAACAGCAATAGTTGACTAGTTTTGGTCCAATCTTGGACTGTTACAATCCAAAAAATATCGGATTGTAATAAGTCGGTCTTTTTAAAAAAAATTTTTTTTTTGTTATTGAAAGTACAGAACAGCTCAAATCAAAGCTCACTGTTGATGGGTCCAATTGTTTTCCTTAACACTTCCTAATTAATTCAACTAGCTTCCTTTTTGCTCGAAAGATTTATGTCGTTTTGACTTTTAGAAACTTCATTTTTAAATATACTATAGCTTGTTGAACTATTTTTCTCTTATTTTGGTCAACTTGTAGATTAGTGTCAGTAAAGAACGAATGCTTCTTCCTCTTCTTTTTACTGAAATAAAATTTAATGTTATTTATGGTTTCACGCGTTATGTTTTGGTTTTCTGGCTTCGATAATACTAGATAACACAAAATTTTTACCTTTAGGTATTAGCCCATTTTTCACGTTTGTTTTCTCGTTTTGTCACATTATCACGTTATTGACAGTTATTATTGCACATTATTGGCGTTCAAAATCAGACACAATTGATCGTAGAAAAGTCTCTAAAGGCAAAATTTATATTTTTAACGGCTTCGACACGCCTTTCTAGAAGAATTCAATTTAATTCTTTATATGTCTTTAACTACTGTTTTTACTTTGTCTTTTTCGTCGGATGAATTTTCCTGGATAATGAGAGGTCTCACTGTTTTTCTGTGGGGGAATATATAATCCTATATTCTGATTTCAGCAGATAGCTGATGGTTTTCATGACTTTGAAAACAATTGTTTTCAAAAATTAAAGAAACACTTAATTCGCATTTTTGTCTCTTTTTGTCTATTTGTTACCTAGTCTCGTTATGAGCAGCTCTTTTAGACAGGTTTTCATCGAGGAAATGTGAAAGTGTGCGCAATTCATTGTTTCAAAAGACTTCGTTAAGTTTTTACTGGATTTGACACACTACTTTTGCAAAAAAAAGTTAACTAATTTTTGATTTTTCACTGTTTGACGTTTTTTCTTGTAAAAATAAAACATATTCTGAACAATTAACAGGTCTCAAGCGCTTCCTTGGAATAATAAATGAGCCTATTTAATTATTTCAATTTGTGGCTAATGGTTTTTATGACTTTAAATATCATTGTTTTCGAAATATACAAAAGTATTATTAATTGCTCTCAAACGAATTTTGGAGCAATTATGGTAGTCCTGTCGGTCTTTTTTTGCAATTTTTCGCTTGACCAAGTTTTTTTCTGACGCAGTTGCCTTTCAATTTTTGAAAATGGGATGTACAGGTAGCGCCCGGCGGGCATTAAGTGCTCTTAGAGCCTTTCAGCTCACTAGTCTTCAAATATGCGATTTACAGAATCTCCTTTGGAGAATTATAAGTATGGTGCGAATGTCGGTTCTTAGACAGTGACCCCCCACTGTTGCCTCCCCATCAACGCCCGGTGCACCTCCGCTGCGCTCACTTACGCCCCTTCATTTAAGATAAAGATAGCCTTACTAAACCGTGCTGAGCTACAGACGAAGCCAACCGCTCGCCGGTCGTTTGAGAGCAATTCACTTTACGTTAGATGGTTATGCTACATAATTTTGCCCTTTTTCTTTTTTTCTACTTGTTACCTATTCTCATTGATAAGAGGTCGCATACCAGATTATTGGCGTTCGAGGAAGTTTTAATTTAACTTTTGTTTTTTGTCTCTATTTGTTCTTCTTGTAACCGCATAAAAGATTTAGGAATGCTAGGTCTTAATGTCCTCCTATGAAGGCGTTTTTGATCATAAACATTTTGGATGTTTTCAATTGCTATCTAATGATTTTGATTACTTTGAAATTAATTTTTCTAAAATCTAAGCCAATTTCGTAGCTTTGCTGTTTTTGTTCTTCATTGTCTAATTGATACCAGGCCTTATTATGGAGTGGTCGCATATTTTTCCTAGTAAAGTACAAGTTTTTTTAGTCAGTTTCAGTTTTATCTGACGCTATTTTGACCTTATTAATAATTTTTAAAAATGGACATAAAGTTTTGGATGTAATTAATGTTTGTTGTTATTGTTGTTTGATTTTGTTGTTCGTATTGACTTGCTTTTTTAATAATGGCTGATCTCATCAATCTAATGCGGCATTTTTTACTCCACTGAGTTGTTTGCTTTGGAGGCGATCTTTTTGTTCATATACATTTTTTTTGAAAAAGTTTCGAATTTTTGGGGTTTTTCGATCTGTTCCTCATTTGGTAGACATTTCTGCCAAAAATTTGGATGAGCGGGATCGGAACTTTATGTGCAAACGCACATTACCGAGCCTCCTATTTTAAATTTAAGTGTTTAATTTTGGAATTTTTAAAGTGCGGAATGCTTTGTAATTACGGAAGTTTTGAAATGATCTGTTGTAGGTTCTTGAATGAGGCCTCTCCCTCTTCTCGCCTTCTGAGAAACCTTCCGAATGACAAGTACCAGATCAGCAGTCCGTCTGTCGAATGTCTCGATTCCAAATCAACCTCTCCACTGGCTAAATCATCTGCTGCTGCATCTCTGGCGTCTTTGGTGAAATCAGACATTGTCTATTTTGGAGGCTAGTCTAGGAAAATGTGATACTGTTTCCCAGTGGAATTTTTTGGTGTCGTTTTTGTTAGTCATTGACAAGACAAGCTTCGAGAAAAGGTAGAATCAAAAGTGGCATTAAATTACTATGTGCAGTCTTACCCAAAGTATGCTAGAAAATTCACGATTTCAAATGCTGCGTTACATCGTGTACAGTGTTACAGTGAAATTATGGTTTTTATTAATAGATATTAGTTCTTGGATATGCGGTTTAGGCATAAGTGGTCTAGAAGTGGGTGACAAGATACAAAACTGGGTGGAGAATATGCGCAAGTGGATTGCGGCTACCGTTTTGAAACCCCTCGTTAAGGTATGTGATCAAATAAATGGAATCATTTTCTCCAAATTTTTGCCTTCACGTCGCAAATTTTTTAACCTCATTTTGCTTCAACTGAGTGGAATTAGTATCTGTTCAAGAAATTTCAGCTACTTGGCAGCATTTGCCAAATCGATAGCGGTCTGTTGTACAAATTTTAGCATGTTGTCAAAGGTCAGCGATTGTTGCTCTTTTTATAAACCCGATGCTTAGGATGCAAAAACTTCTGCATTCTGACTGAAACTGGAAACTAGCTAGGAAATTTTTTTAAAATTTTAAAAATTTGGTGGCTAATTTAGTGCCATTTTATTTAGCTCCACCCCACCTCGTTTATCCCTGGCCCTTTCAATTGAGCTAAAGCTAGCCTACCTCAATTAAAGTTTGAAGCAATTAAGTATGTCCTTTTAGGCAAAATTTTCTACCAATTTTAAGGCAAAATTTTTGCTTCTCTCTCAGAACATTCGTTCGCTCTCTAGTGACTTCAGGCTTGACTTCTTCATTTTTGAGTGATATCAACTACTTTCATTCCGAAATTAAATCTGTTGCTAATATGAAGGCGGTTGTAAATGTTACCTGGAAGCTGGTAAAGCTGGGTGGTTAAGGTGGGAGACTAGCATGTAGTAGATTGCTGGTTCGAGCCCCTCTTGGGTGGGGTTTTTTGCACGCATAAAAAATTCTAAGCTACACTCTGAAATAAATTGCCCACCTGTCCAAAAAAATTTCGTCCAAAATTAGTCGATATTTGTTTCTTCAATTTTTTGTTACCCGCCGCCAGCCTCTCAAAGGCTATTGTTTAGGCGCTCTCCTTTTCAATTCAAAGTTTGGATTGTACTGGTGCTGTCTTTTGTTTTTTTTTTGTTTGACGTTTTTACACTTTTTTCCGACTTAGAGCGTTTGGAATAAACCGGAAAACTCAGCGCAGATCAAGTTTCAATAGGTACACTAAGCTGATTTTAGCATTTTTTGATCTGCGAATTGTTATAACGTTTCTGGGAAGGCCTGATTTCAAGGTCAAGGTAAAACTCGGTTTTCCAATGTCAGTTTTTGATTCCAGATAAAAGCAATTTCCCTGTTTGTCAATTTTTAAACTTTAGTTTTTTTGAAGGTCAGTCATAGTTCATATGGCTGTTGTGATCTTCAAAATCTACTTTTATGCTAATTTGTTTGGTGTATGCTAGTTGTTTATGCCAGCTTAAACACTAGAATCAGAATAAATTTAAATGTGTGTTAAAGTTTTAAAGTGTTTTTAAATATGTCATTCTATAGTTGTCATTCTATACTCGCAGAATATGGGTTTTGGCTTGAATATGGGTTGATAGGTTGACCAACACAGAAAAGACTTCGAGGAAGCTAGGAACCGAATTTCTAACGACTTTTTAAAACTAATTTTTCCGTTTTTAATACTTTGTCTTTTTCAGGTGTTTAATAGCCGCGTCAGCACTTCAGGCGGCTATTATTGCGCTCCTATTTTTTGTACCGTCTAACAGATATTTGTTTCGTCTTACGCTGACTTCTTAGAATTGATTTTTTCAATGACTTCAGTAACTTTACTGCTTTGCAGTTAAAATTTGTGTTTGTGACGTCATTTGTGCTTTTAGGTCAATTGCGTGACGTACCTCACTCAAAAAAGTGACTTCTTAACTCACTTATGGAACTTCCAGTTTTATGAGCATTTACTTATTAAAGTTCAATAGTGTGCATCTAAGTAGTGCCAATATTCATGCCCTAATTCCTGAGTAATAGTCTTGAGTTTTAATATCGAATATTAATTTTGTAAAAGCTCCATTAGGAATTTTTCATTGTAGAACAAATGTGTCTAATAACAATGACACTCTGAATCGAACCCAAAAAGTCTAGTGGTCTATTAAAAAGCTGGAGGGGGGAGGGGGAGGGTCGAAAAATTCTGAAAGTTTCGATTCATTTTAATGAATAAATTTTGTCTTCAAAGAATTTGCTTTGAGATTTTCAACTCGACAATTTTCAGCATGATTTTTGTGCTTTTGTTGACTTTTTCTGTTTTGATCAGATTTTGCTACTGTTTGTCTATAACCTGCAATTCTTCTGATTGCTTGCAGGTTTCCTGTTTTATAGTTATTACAGAGAAATAGCTGATTTTAACTCGGCTATAAAGAAATTAACTCAAGTATAAATAATTGCTATTTGTCATTGAACATTTTTGTGCAGAGCCATTTTCTAAGAAGAGCCATTTTCTAATGGAAAATGTCACATGATTATTGCGCTTGCTGCTGAGTGGTTAATTTATTTCTAAACACACAAAAATGTCTCTGAGGATATTTGCAACAAGAATTTTATTGTTTCTTGGAAATCAACAGTTTTTGTTTTGTTTCCGCTTTTCCTTTGTGTCAACAAAGATATTTGCCAGCTGCGAATTTTTCCATTTTTTAAGTTTTCAAATACTAAATTTTGGTTCTCGATACCTCCTGTACCAAATAATGTGCAGTTTGAGTTTTTGTGTTTGATAATTTCATCTATATTTGTGAAAATGTTTTTCTGTTTGGCTTGTTTTTTTGCTATTGTTCTGATGGTCAATAGGTTTTTTTTTCGTTTTCCATTCAATATTTTGGATTGCAATTGAGGAATTTTTTTAACGGTCGATCACATTTTTTGTTCTAGACGTTTAAGACGACTTTTACCGACTTGGTGCTTTAAGTTATCAAAGTTTCTTAGTGTACTGCTAACTGGAAATAAAACTGTTGTTCAGATTTTACAATTATCATATTAATTTTAGGATATATAGCAAATGCCGTCGCGGATAATATCAAAAGAGATGGGATAGACCGATAAAGCCCTGTCATTAAGTAATCGTGGATTTGGATATCAGAGTTCATTGGAGAAATTTGTAGCTGGCAATAGTATCGTTAATGTTAATAACCTTTATTGGAGAAGCTTATTAAAAGTATAGTTCTTTTGTCCAATGTATACTGCTCTTCTTTGGAATAGAGGAACTTCCACCCATGTCAACTTTCATTTTTTTCTGTTTCATTCGCGGAGTTGTGGGCGGGGTTGCGGTATATTAGCTAGCATATTGCTTTTATTTCATTTTGTTGTTGCCGATAACTTTTAATCACTTTTTCCTGACTTTAAGATGCTGCTTACAATAGGCCGAATGCATTCTATTTGTTTTATAGAAGTAAGTATTAAGTATACATGAGCTTAAAGCTTAGGTAATATTTTTTTTCGAAAACGAAGTTCCTTATTTTTAAAAAATAAGAGGTACCTAATGAGTGCTGTTGGAATGTCATTAGTCTGTTGATCAAATGCTATTAATGGTCAAATTATTCGAGAGATTGTCCCTTTTTCTTCGTTTTTGTGGATGGAGACCTGCTTTCTCAATAAGCGAACTCAGAGGAGAAAGGTTAAACTTTGCAAAACATGTACAGATTGAACGACAGCAGGTTTTTAAGCTATTATTGGCCTACTCTTAGTTCTTTTATTTTGTTGTCAAGAGTTTTGTTTTGAACGTATGAAGCCAGCTCATTTCAGATCTCCTTGTTCAGTCGTTCATGAAATTTTGACTAAATTGCTTGCGTAACCTCATATTCTTTCTTAGTGGAGCAAGTTTTTGTTCATTCCTGTACTGGGTCACACATAACTTACCGCACTCTCAAAATGATTTTTGCTTACGTCAATTGTACGTGGTCTATTGAGTATGAAACGGTAGTTAAAGGTCATTTAAGGGCAGATCATAGAAACATCAATAAGTTGTACAGATTCTTTATAAAAAATATCTCACAAAATTGTGAAAAACTAAAACTCCTCCTTAAGTCTTTTTTCCTTATCTTTTGAGACTTCTGCTGAGCTATCGCAGGTATTCTGGCAATCTGCTAGCTATGTTGTAAAATAAGTATTTTCCGTCATTTTGGTTAGTGCCTGCATCCCATAATTTTTTCTCCACTTGTTGTGCTGGTTGTTTTTGAAGTTCCATATAACTAAACCTGTAGAAAAAATCTTTCAAAGGAGTCATTTGAGATGCATCTGGTAGCAGAAACAACAAACAGCAGTGTTATTGAAATTTGTGTCGTTGATTATTTTCTATGTTGGAAAATTTTTGTTCTTGACGCTATTTCACTGGCTCCTTTTTCCAGTCTTTTTTACTGTTGTTTAGGGAATCGACATCTATCTGGTCAATTGCACACTTTTCGGACGGACTCATTTTGCTTCAATTTCTGTTGTTTCAGAACTGAAACGCTGCTAATTTTCTGGAACTAACAATTCATATCCCTTTTAGGATTTTCGGAGACTCGAGTTGAACTTCTGTTTTTTACTGCATCGGCTCAGATCCAAAGATAAATTTATATATCCGTGTTTTCATGTTTATCATTGAACCAAATTAATGGTGTTTGGTGATGATTATTGGCGTTGCTATTAGTGAAATGTTTTTGAATTTGAAATGGTAGTCGAAATTAGTTTTCTTGCTCTTCCTTGAATTGTCCTCTTTTTAATCTTTTTCACCGGGAAAACAAAGATTTGCATTAGTTAAGGAAGTTTTTGAAGCGGCGATGAAAAGACTTTTTGAACCACTGGTGGGCTACTCTACAGAGTTTTTCAAAAGTCTCAATAACGTTCATAAAATTGTTTTTCTACTTTGAAGCACAATCACTGAATTGTGAGAGTTGTCCTAACAAAGCTGAAAACAAACCACTCAGTTTCAACTCAAATTAATTTTTTTTGCTTCATTTAAACGCTAACATTGGCTCAAACCCAAAAATTTAAAATCTCTGTGATGTATATGAGTTGGTCGAAGATGGTGTCGTAGTTATTCATACATTTTTTTTTGCATCGGAAATTCACAGTCGAGCTCTAAATTAGTTTTCATCTCTCAGCGTCACATCCTTTTCGGAAATTTGTAGAAGTTTATTAACAAATCATTTCAACTAATTCTACAAGAAGAACAAGGAGGCTCGGTAATGTGCGTACGGACATAATGTTCCCACCCCGCTCATCCACATTCTTGACTTTATTGGCTACCAAATGATGAATAGTTAGGAAACTTTCAAAAGCGTATATGGTTAAATAACCCACTGATGGAATACAATAATGCCACGCTACAGGGCTGATGAAACTTGTTGTTAATAGCACTACTAGAAAAGCAATCATAAATATCAAATAACAAACATTATGTACGACCAGAACTCGATTTCTTTATTTAAAAAAAACATGAAATCAGACTCGCATCAGATAAAACCTTAACAAAACAAATTAACCTGTACTTCATTAGAAAATATATGGGACCTGTCCTCAATGCGACGGGGTAACAAAAAAGCAAAAATGTGTTAAGTTGAAAAATACGTTTCCATGTTTACAAATAATTAATTTCAAAGTGATAAATATCAATTGATTTTAATTGAAATCGTTGAAGTGCTCATTTATATCTCCATAGGAGGCAATTGAGACCTGTCTTTATGCAGTGTATGTCATTTGACTACAAAAATACGGACAAATAACGGCAAAATGATAAGTTCAATTAAACTTTGCGCGAGAACTGTGGAGACCTACCATTAATGTTATAATTTAAAAAGAAAACAGAACCCTTTAACGTCAGTCAAGACCTATAACCAACCGAGAAAATAATGTTCGAATCAGCAAAAGTATTTGGGACTTCTAATTAGTGAGATTGAGTTAACTGTTGACGAAAATGAAAGGAAAAAGGAGACAGGTGGAAAAATCTTTTTAAAAAGTTATTTGAAAGTCATGAAAACAAAAAGCTATAAGCTGAAATCCTTACATAGGTTTAGTTTTAAGTCCTGGAGAACCAATTGAGACTTATTTTGATCAGGTATATGTCGTACAACATCAAAATGAAAGACAAACATAGGCAAGCATGAATAAAATCCACTAAATTTTGCGAGAGAACTCTCAGCCCAAAAGCATAAACTGTCCAACAAAAACAAATAGCATAATCAGCTGCGCTTTTTTAAACGCTGTGCATTTTTCCAACTATGTTTTCCTTCAATCAAATCTGTCAATAATAGGATACTTTTACAAGAACACAAAATGAACCTATAAAGTTTGCAACTATGTTCAAAAATTAAAAAAAAATTGTGAACTTGTCGTACCAAAAACCAAGAAACTATTTGTTAAGAATGAAGCAATTACAAAAGTTAGTTTAGATCTCAAAGCAAATGAATTTTGGCCATCTTTCTGAGACTGCGCAAGAAGTTTAGAGAAATAAGATGAAGTAGTGGCAAAGCTCAAAATTTCATCGACATTTTCTTAAAACCAATATATTCAAAGTGATGATTGACATAAGGTAACAACTGAAAGCATTGTTTAGTTTCACGTTTTACTCCTAAGAAATTCTATTGACTCTTGAGACTAAGTCATTGGACCACAAAAAATATAACAAACAAAACCAAAACATAGAATTCCGTAAAATTTTTCGGAAACAATTGGTCAGAGCCATTAAGACCTTGAGTTTAACTCGTGAAAACATAATATATGGTCGTTGGGCCTTATTTCTGTAAATAGTATCTGTCCATAATTGAGCCCTGATTGGAAATTCTTGTCAGTAATTTACATAGAAATATATGCGGAAATGTTTGAAATGCCGCGCCTTATAAAAATCTTTTAACCTCATAAATTTTTTTTACCGTAGGGGTCCACAGTGAGAAGAAGATCAGCCCTAATAGTGCTGCGCGGTTATGAAAACAATCAATCATTCAAATAGTTGTGAAATAGAACAATTCTCAAACAAAATTTTGCAGTATATCAAGTAAACAATGCATTTTGTGTAATTATCGAGTTCAAATTTTCAAAAAATTGACAAATTTATAATTTCAGAGGACTCTAAAGCCAACCGGAATACAACTAGCTCTCTTTTGAGCGTACGAAAAACATGACCGCAGTTTTTGTCTGTCTATTTTCAGCAAATTTAAAGAAAGTGGCGGAAAAAGCGTATTGGTCACATTTTTGATGAAAAAGGTTTCATTTTTGAAAAAATTAGCATAATTTCTAGCCAAAAAAAACTCGGATCGAACGATTGAGCAACCATCCTCTATCTTTAAATAAAGAAATCAATAGCACTACCGTAAAAATTTCAACTTATTATAGACAAAAAATTTGTTCAAGAATACGGAAAAGTGAATTTCGTCTACTATTCACAAAAATTTAAACCACGATAACTCGCTCTCGAAAACGAAATTCAAGAAATCTTTTGAGTCCATATTCTTCGCTGGTCGGGCTTTCTAATGATACCACTCACAACTCTACGACGATTATATCGATCGGCCAAATTGGACTGAACAAATTAAACCTGAAGATCATTGTATAATTTTGATTATTTCAATAAATATTCCTGATTATTCTAAAGGCATGTAAGCTTTAACCTTTCGGTTATATTATTAATTTACATGTTTGATAAAAAACTAATTTGAATATATTGTTCCTTCCCCCACTAAAGTGGGTCGGTACAATTATAAGCTTTTTGAGTTTATTAGCAGTACATTCTTCCAAATTGTACTGCTTTTCAAATTCTTCATATTTACACAATGGTTTTGGTTTACTAGGATAATACATGTTCGTTCGTTGAACGGAAAGGTTAAAAGCTTATGTAAAAAAGTTTGACATTTGCTGAAGGATTCTTCATCCCCTGTTGTTCTCGGATAGCTGCTCTGTTTTTTTTAAAAAAATAATTTGTGAAGCATAAGGAGTTGAAATGCAGAAAACTGAATTGCTTAATGACATTAAATAAAGTTGCTTAATGTTATTGATTTTATTTTTCCACTTCATTCTATAGTAATTACCTTGAGCTGAATTTAACTACATTGTTTCAAGTGAATTTGCCCGCTTGTTTTTTTTAAGTAATGGATTAAATATTGTATGCTCACCTTAAGTTAGTTTAAACTAAAACATAGTTTCGTCAACTTTGCTTCAATTTGATGGTTTTTTTTTGAAAAAACGTTCGAAATTAATTTTCATCTTAACGTGTTGCATGTTTGTGTTAATCTTTGTCCTCGCGATGTATATGAAGATATTTTTACTAGCATAACAACAAGAAAGTGTTGTTAGAAGCGGAACTTTTTGCACTTGTGTTGAAATATATGAAATTTTCAAAGGTTTCTGCTTTTCTAATGTTTTGCTTCCTTTGTTTTGCAGTTATGATTTTGTTGTACAGTTTTTAAGTGAAAGATTTTGCTCAAAACGCCTTCAATTTTTTCTGCTAAGAAACAGGTATGGCAAGCAGACTTTTTTCACAGCTTAAATGATGGAATTATCAAAAAAACGCAGATTTTAATGGATTTAACAAAGATCAGAGTTTTGTCTATTTTCTCCATATAATAGTTGTCAATCAATGAAAACGTCACGCTCTTTTGGTCTTTGTTTATCGGTAAAGATATCATTGAAATGGCCATTTTGAAATTATATGTAGTTTAAAGAATTATTTAAAAACTAATGCATTTGCCCCTTTGTAATATTGTGTCGATTTTCTTCGATAGAGATCGTATGAAAAGTAAGGGAAAATAAGCAACTTCAAAACAATCTACTTGACGTTTCTTTGATTTTTTTTATCTTCAGTTCATTAAATTTTTGAAAGCGCGTGTAGTTCGAATTTCGGTCTATTTTGTAATTTGTATCTTCTGGGTCAGTTGTACTATCGTCTCCTCCAAGGTTGATGTTGGATCTTTCAGGGCCATTCACAGTACTAGATCAGCCCTCTTGTTCAGTTTTGATTTTCATTACTTCCGGGTGTCTGATCACTGTTAAAAATCCAGCGTTGAGGGAACGCATTGTGAAGTAAAAGTTTCTCATCTCCAAATTATAGTAAACTTGTGACTTCTTTTAGGAAATCAAGTTTCGATGTCTGCTTAATTGGCTTTAAATTCACTCAGTCGGTCGAACTTGTTTGAGGAAATGGGATTCATGTTACCCGTAGAGTACCTCTCGTGGTGGTTTTTCTGTTTTTGATGTAAATTTTCTGAAGTTACTCAGTTCTTCTTTGAAAACTATGACAGAAGACAATAAATGAAGATTATTTTTCAATTAAATATCGGTAAATTATCATACGTTAGCCATACATCTAAATGCTCCTTCTACCAATGCAACACCGGCAATATATTGACCCAGTAGATGACTATTGTTTTATCGAACAAAACTTTGCCCATGTTTTCGCTTAATGTACAGCTTGTTAATTAGATCTATATAAAAGAGGGTTAAGATATTGCAGAAAATTATTTAGTTGTCAGTTATATGAAGGTAACAGTTTTTAGTGTGTTTGACTGACAAAAGCACATTCTTAATAAACTGATTCCATCGGCTGATTTAGTGCATTTATGATAATTGATCAAAAAAAGAAGAAAATATTTTTTGGTGAGTTAGACTGACAATAGCGCACTTTTGAATGTATAATTCCATCGGCTGATATTCTGCATAAATAATAATTAATCAGCAATTGAAAAATAATAATCTCTTAGCAAGTTTGACTGAGAGAAGCACACTTTTAATAGTTATTCATCAGCTCATTCATGTACTATAGTTATGATAGTTTATCAATAATAAAAAGGTAATTTTTTGTGACAAAAGCACACATTTAATTGGCTAATTCCATCGGCTGATGTACTGCATCAAAAATAATTAGTCAGCAATAAAATTTTAATAATCTCTTGGCCAGTTTGACAGAGAAGCACACTTCTATTTGGCATATTCATCAGCTCATGTACTATAGTTATGATAATTTATCAATAATAAAAAGGTATTTTTTTGTGACAAAAGTACACATTTAATTGGCTAATTTCATCGGCGGATGTACTGCATCAATAATAATTAGTCAGCAATAAAAAGTTAATAATCTCTTGGCTAGTTTGACAGAGAAGCACCTTTTTATTGGTCATATTCATCAGCTCATGTACTATAGTTATGATAATTTATCAATAATAAAAAGGTATTTTTTTGTGACAAAAGTACACATTTAATCGGCTAATTTCATCGGCGGATGTACTGCATCAATAATAATTAGTCAGCAATAAAAAGTTAATAATCTCTTGGCCAGTTTGACAGAGAGAAGCACACTTTTAATAGTCCTTCATCAGCTCTTTGATGTACTATAGTTATGATAATTTATCAATAATAAAAAGGTAATTTTTTGTGACAAAAGCACACATTTAATTGGCTAATTCTATCGGCTGATGTACTGCATCAATAATTATTAATCAGCAATAAAAAGTTAATAATCTCTTGGCTAGTTTGACAGAGAAGCACCTTTTTATTGGTCATATTCATCAGCTCATGTACTATAGTTATGATAATTTATCAATAATAAAAAGGTATTTTTTCGTGACAAAAGTACACATTTAATTGGCTAATTTCATCGGCGGATGTACTGCATCAATAATAATTAGTCGGCAATAAAAAGTTAATAATCTCTTGGCCAGTTTGACAGAGAGAAGCACACTTTTAATAGTCCTTCATCAGCTCATTGATGTACTATAGTTATGATAATTTATCAATAATAAAAAGGTAATTTTTTGTGACAAAAGCACACATATAATTGGCTAATTGCATCGGCTGATGTACTGCATCAATAATTAGTCAGCAATAAAAAGTTAATAGTCTCTTAGCCAGTTTGACAGAGAAGCACACTTTTATTGGGCATATTCATCAGCTCATGTACTATAGTTATGACAATCTATCAATAACAAAAAGGTAATATTTTTGTGACAAAAGTACACATTTAATTGGCTAATTTCATCGGCGGATGTACTGCATCAATAATAATTAGTCAGCAATAAATAGTTAATAATCTCTTGGCCAGTTTGACAGAGAGAAGCACACTTTTAATAGTCCTTCATCAGCTCATTGATGTACTATAGTTATGATAATTTATCAATAATAAAAAGCTAATTTTTTTGTGACAAAAGCACACATATAATTGGCTAATTGCATCGGCTGATGTACTGCATCAATAATTAGTCAGCAATAAAAAGTTAATAATCTCTGGGCCAGTTTGACAGGGAAGCACACTTTTATTGGGCATATTCATCAGCTCATGTACTATTGTTATGACAATTTATCAATAATAAAAAGGTAATATTTTTGCGACAAAAGCACACATATAATTGGCTAATTCCATCGGCGGATGTACTGCATCAATAATAATTAGTCAGCAATAAAAAGTTAATAATCTCTTGGCCAGTTTGACATAGAGAAGCACACTTTTAATAGTCCTTCATCAGCTCATTGATGTACTATAGTTATGATAATTTATCAATAATAAAAAGGTAATTTTTTGTGACAAAAGCACACATTTAAATGGCTAATTGCATGGTCTAATGTAATGCGTTTATAATAGATAAGAAAAGCTCGGACGATTTTAACGGAATTTTATGAATTTTACAATTTTTAATAGAATATTTTGAACTCTTTTAATGAATATATGAAATCAAACGTGTTTAATGCTCGCAATCAAAGTCTGTAACAATTATATTAGTTCTCAAAATGATGTAAACAATTGAAGCCCGGGGAGCATTAAGTGGCTGATCCATACGACTCATGTTCTCTAAGTATGCGATTCACCAAAAATGTTGATAAATAAATTCATGTGAAAGGGCGGTTCGTATGAGTTTGACCCACACTCACCCACCTCCCAATTCAACAGAAGATTCAGCCGATAAACCCCATCTCAAACTCCACCCCCTCTCCACCCCAGCTCCCACGCGCCACCCCTCCCACTTCTTTCTAATCATAAGACGTTTTTTAAATATGAGTTACACGATAACACTTCGCACACACTTCCTTCGAACGCTTC
The DNA here is from genome assembly GCF_964194025.1 of Convolutriloba macropyga. Classification (NCBI taxonomy): domain Eukaryota; kingdom Metazoa; phylum Xenacoelomorpha; order Acoela; family Convolutidae; genus Convolutriloba; species Convolutriloba macropyga. The sequence goes on from NC_134474.1 coordinate 60,463,051, forward strand.
AACGGAAAGATAATTAAGTTTTTGCTTCTATTGTCTAAGCATCATATGCTGCGATGACTTGCGCACATCTCCTGTGCTTGTCAAGCATATTTTGTCTTCTTATTTTCCAGTCATCAAACATTCTCAAACGTTCTTGGTAGTCGTGTAATCTGAGCTCTTCCTCGGGTGTCTCCCATTGCAGTTGAACCAACTCCTCGTGATACCTGTCAATGGTTTGAATCTCCCGTTGAGCCTCTTCGTTTAGACACAGCAAGATATGCGATGGAATGACATTCGCAAGGCGGTTTGCGGCCAGATCTTTTACCAGCTCCAAAGAATTTACATAGAGCTCTGTGATGGAATTGTTGACTGGGGGTTTAGGTTTAATGTTCATATATAGACGATGGAATATGTATTTACCCAGGTATGAAAAGAATATAATCGCGAAAAGTATCAGAACCAACGTGTAGATCCAACTAAATATCCAGTTAATAACATAACCGAAAGGTTGAAGCAAAGTCTTAAAAAAAGTGTCTTTGGTGATATCATATACAATCAGTAGTACAAACGTACCAATAAACAGAAGATAGATATAAAATCTGAATGTCGCTAAAATCGGCGCAGAAAACGTGCGAATTGTGTACCGAATTGAGTCCAAAACGTTGCCGAAAAATGTGTTTTCAGTTATCAAATTTGTTTCTGCAGGAGCAGGCCCCGACGGGGAAAGATTGACTGCAAACTTTCCCTGGAGCTCATCATCAACATGAAGGTATTTTTCACATTCGTAAACTCGCTCCAGTTGTTTCTTCAGAATTGAGTCCTGTTTCTCAAAAATTTCGTCCACTTTGGTCCTAAGGAACTCCTCGTGTTGTGGGTGGTTCCCAAAGTATTCGTGTATGAATGAATAAACAACTTCCTTGTTTCTATTGAGCACTTTTTGTTGGCATTTAGTTGCTGGCTCTACGAATGACGTAACAATTGGCACTGCTACACTTTTGAATGCAGCCCAATTTGAGAACCCTCGCATTTCCTGTTGTCGGCCCGTATCCGCAAGTTCTCGAAGAGATTGTGGGCAAGTTTCCATTTTTTGTTTGTATTCTCTGTAAAATTCCGAAAAGTACTCGCGGTAGAAAGCGTAAATGCGCTGAGCATCACGCTGCTGTCCGTTCTCACTGGTGTATATACATTTTAGGGCATTCCTGCTTTGCTCAATGAACAGCGACAAATTTCTGTTTACTATTCTGTCTCTGTTATTAATGCGATCTTCTAACAAGCGACATTGCGCCTTGATTATATCGAAGTGCTTCTCAACTTGTGTCCAGTTGTCGTTAAATTCCTTGTACATAGGAGCAATAAGCAAGGAACACACCTTCTGATGCAGTTTGTCGAATCCACAGCATTCGGCCGATAGTGAGAAACGGGCAATGATGTTGTTGAAAAACTGGGATTCGTCTTCAAAGTTTATTTTAAGGCTGTTGACGAAAACGTAGTTCCTGAAGCTGTGTCTTTCCTTCTTATGAATCTGTGTAGAAAAATGTTTGTATGCTTGAGAGTGCATTTATCGGAGAAGAAATGTGACTTGAAACAGTTTCTTATTAATAGCCGCCCTCGCCTTCTCCGTCGGCTATTATAGCGCTCCTATTTTTTTAATATCCAAAGAATTTGGATTATATTGGTTCTGTCTTTTTTTACAATCCAAAGTAATTAGACTGTATTTGTGTGTTGTCTTTTTTATGATTCGAACCGGAGTTTTGGAGAAGTCTTTTTTACGACTCCAAGAGGAGTATTGTCGAAGTCCTTTTTTAATTCATTTTATTGGTGTGAACTTTTGCCTGTGCCAACTTGATTCCTGTTTTCAGTGTTTCTTCCCTTGAGTGCTGTTTTAAGTATGCATATGGGTTCGAATGGTGACCTTTTTTTGACGCTATTTGTTGTCAAAGGTTTTCAGGAAATGTTTAATTTTCGCCCCTTATTTTATTTATATTCCTGTTGTCTTCTCACTTAGTATCCTTATTAACAGGTCCAATTGGCTGCTGATGAGGTGCAATTTAACCTAAATAGTGTTTCGAATTTTTGGCTATTGGATACCATGACTTTGCCACTATTTTTTTTTTAGTTTTCGAGTCTTTGTTGTATCATCACTATTTTTTTTTTAGTTTTTCGAGTCTTTGTTGTATCATCAATTAATCTCATTAGCGAACGGTCTCGTAGGTTGCGATTAAGAATCATTTTATTTGATTTGAATGTTTCAGTTCAAGGCTAATGTTCAGTTCTTTCTATGACTTGACACTAATTGTTTTAAGAGAGAACTTATCTGTTGTTACGGAAGCTTAACTCTATCGCATTAATTGTTTCAGCTCAAAGCCATTGATTTTTTTACTTATAGGCTGTTCATTTTGAAAGGACGGTCCCCGAATTTTCGCTAGAGTTATTTTTCTTTTTGCTTTCTTATTAACTAATCTTCACAAAGTACAGATCTCGTCGGTTGCTAATATGATGATTCATTTTATCAAAATGTTGGGTTGTAGTCCTTGATTTTTGTGGCTTTTACTCGAGAAGCATTAGCGAGTTTGTCATTGGCAGGTTTTGGCGGCTGAGAGAAAGTGAATTTAATTAGTTCCTTGAGCTCGCAGCAGTTTTTTTTTAATGTAATTTTGACACTTTCAAAAATTGTTTGGTTTTCAGTGTTGCATCAGTTGTTTTTCTCGTTGTCTTATCGCTTGGTCTCCAAACTAACAGTGCTTTTTTTACCTCTAGTGCGGCGTAATGTTGGGTATTTTATTGGATCCGACTTTTAGCTAATGTTAAAGGATTTTGGGTTTGATTTACGAGGCTCTTATTTGCCGTCACTCACTTTGAAAGATATTCTTATTTTTGCCGGTTTCTTCAACTTTTCATTTTTTTTTCGCATTATCTGTTGTTGATTTTTACATGATTTTTGTATTGTGTTCACATTCTAAGGACGGGTACAGGCAATATTTAGAAATTGTTTTTACTTTTAGTGATTTTTAAGAATTAAAGACCCGAAAAAAATTCTTTGTTTTTAGATTTTGTGTTCAGCTTTACGGATATAGGATGGATCATGGGCTTTTGCGACTGTCTTAGTTTAATTTTGCTATAAAATTGTTAGTTTATTCAATTCTTTGGCTTGTAATTCAGGACTCAAGAGAAGTAATGGTGAAGTCCTTTTTCATCTATTTTATTGGTGTGAATTTTTGCGTGTGGCAATTTGATTTTTTTCAGCGTTTCTTCTCTCGAGTGCTATTTAATCATGCTTATGAGTTCTAATGGTGCCTATCCGTAATTGCTTAAATTCTTTAACGGGCAGTCAAAGCTTTTTTTTAACTTTGATGCTATTTGTTGTCAAAAGTTATCAGGAAATGCTTGATTTTTGCCCCATTTTTCTTGTTGTCTTCTCACTGAGCATCATTATTAACAGGTCTCATTGGCTGCTTTTGAGGTACAATTGAGCCTTCAAAATTTCTTCACATTTGAATACAACCAACAACGAACCGTGTGCGGAATCTATATTGTGGGTGTTAGATGTTAAATAATTTTTCCTGAAATGAGAATTTACCTTGTTTTTTAAAGGATCAATACTCTTTACTGTAACTTTTCAAAATAACTAAACTTAAATTTCTGATAGTTTTATGTAGAGAACTTATTTCTAAGATAACGTACGACGGAGCTTCAAACCAGATCAGAATTTGTAAAGACAGTTCTTTTTTTCATCCTAAATTGTTGCTTTTAATTAGAAAAGTAATTAAAATTGACCTAAAACTATTTGAGCAGACGTCCTAGAAATTTCAATGTAGAATCTTGATTTAATCCATTAAGTATCGAAAATATTAGTTACTCGCAGAAAGTCACCTTTTCCATTGCTTCTATTTTGATTACTTTTCTGTTTGCATACTCAAATATAGTGGACATAATATTTCATATCTTCGATGCCTCCAATTCCGTGGAACAGCGTTTAGAAGTTCTTACTTTTTTACCTTTTCAATGAGTTCCGTTACCCCCTCTCTGTCGTCAGATATCTTGTCGATTTTTGTGAACACAATTATTGTTCGTGACCCCTTTTCGTCAACTTCGCGTAGGAGCTGGAAAAGCGTGTTTAGACTAAATCTTTTGTGCAATCAATCACACACAATATCACACATTGTGGATCTCGTATATGTCTCATAACTGTTTCCTGGACGTCCCGTGTCAGTGAAGGGTCTTGATTCTGAGTAGTTGAATGGAAAATCCCTGGCAGATCTACTACTGTAAGGTTTCTTGTCTCCGGACTCTCTATCCTGAATGATGGCATCTCTGTGAGTTCGAATGCTCCATTCATCCTTTGATTCTGATTGGACGGAGCTGTTTCTTGTTCACTCTTAGAAAGGTCTTCCGGTATATCAAAAAATCTTTCGCTATTTTTAAGTCACAGATATGGCGATGATTAAATGATTACGTGAAAACAAATTTGCATTTTAAGTTTGACTACTTTTACCAAGATTCTGCCAATGGATAAATAGCGTCTGGGCTCGAACTTTGTTCTTAGTTACCATCTCTATTGCTTATTGCTGTTGATACTAGCCACTGTGTCGTCTCACTGCGAACCAGGAGTATGTTCAGTTCCAAAATGACATCAAAATAGTTCGCACTTTAAAATTATTTGTGTACAAAAATCATTGTTTTTCATTAGTTTTTCCTCTTCCTTCAATCCCAATCTTGGTTATGGGTTATCAACGGGGCTACTTTCCGGCAATCTGCCGGGTATGTTATAAATAATTTGTCAGAAGTTAAGTAATGTCGCAGAATTTGAAATTATTTTAAACCATTCTATCTACCTCTTCAAAATTGTAGGTTGTGAAATCCTTTAATGAAACTGCTTTTTTTAATAGGCGTTCCTATTTTGAAACAGATCCCTGAAAGTTGAGAATTTCGTCTTTGATTGAACTGGAACTGCTGAGTCGTCGCTTTTGTGGGTAAATCATAGAGCACGAGCTTGTGTCTTTTTTACGCATTGCGAGTTGAACTGCACATTTTGTTACTGCTCTTCCATCTCCTAAACATGCGGCATGAATTAATAAATTGTTTATTTAAAGTGATAGATTTTTTGTTAAAACACCTAAATTTTTTGTAAGGAGAATCCTTAATTTTTCCTTTTAAGGAGAATCAACAGTCTAAAAGAAAAGGCAACCCATGCACCCTGGCTCTCTCGACATTCGCAAACAAGCACGCACGCACTGACATACGCCCGCTTTCGGCAAAAAGCACAACGGAAGGCAACCTAGCCGATAACACGCGTGCGTATATTAGCCTCGTGCAAAATCAAATCTAATTTTTATAACTTGTACCGCTGTTTTATAATATAAGAATTTGCCAACGTTACTGTATTTTTCAAATTGTTTTGCTCCCTCTTTTGAGACTACAGGTTGTTTTTAGTGCAAAGTGGGTGGTTGCAGCCCTGGACCAAGTGGTTCTCAGTTTGCTATATATTTGAAATACTGTTAGTTGTGTTAGGTATTGTTACTTGCCTGTTGGAAGTTGTACTCCGCTTAGTATTCCGAGAACACTACTCTTGCCCGAAGACTGATCGCCAGCAGCTATCACATGAGGGATGTTGATTACGTCCTGTGAACATTAAAAATTTTAGTTGGTTATAATAACGTCAATTAATTCTTTGGGTCGGGTCAAGTTTTTCATATTTTTTATTGATTCCAAAAAAAATCTGTGGCTAAGTTTGCAGTTAGCTCGGGTGTAAATCATTTATTTGTGCGTTATCTGAAACTTTTTTGGTACAGAAAATCGATACAGCGACGGAGATCAATTATCGTGAGTAATGGAAGGAAGCAGTTACTTAAAAAGTGTACGGTCGTTGCTTTTGGCATTCAAAATTGATTTTCAATTATTTCCTATTACAAACATATTCAAGACTGATATCAAAGAGGAAACTCTTGATTACAATTTAGCCTTGGGTCCTTTAGATTACAATGGGTCCGTTACAGCGCTACTCTTCTGAACTTCCATTGGATCGACCTTGTGTCTGCATTTAATCTTGATGTTTATGCCGCGCTTTTTAATTGAATAAACAAACAAATTCAAGGTCAAATTTAACATTAGAGCTAGAATAGCATGACAAGAAAAATTCAATGCTACTTTCTGTCAAAGCGCATTCAATGTGCTCACGCTTGTCACCATCTTTACGATTGGTTTGCGAATAACCTGTTGTTGATATAGATTTTCGGCAAAATTTCTATAGGGTTAGCAAAGTTCTACGACATCAAAGTTACGCTGAAAAGAGTGATTGTATGGAAAATGGTTTACATTTTGTTGACATCTGTGTCTACAGCCAATCGAAGTCACATATTTGACATTTAAAACCACTCGACTATCGGCATAAAAAGAGCTTAAAAAGCTACCAAAGTCAGCCAAGATTCATAAATTTGGTTTGATTAAGCTGACATACTGTGCGTATTGAAGCAAATTTCCTGGAGAGGTAAATTACTTGTTACTGTGGTTTGTTTCTGTAAATTATCTGAGTTGTTGTTCAGCTTAACTTAACTTTGACGTGTTGAAAAGAGAATTAACTTTGAAGCCTTTACAATTTTCTTCCCTCAAGAGGAGCGAGTGAGACTTAAGTGGGACTTGTCTAAAGTACCAAGCAATTTCTCTTACTAGCTTCAAAGAAGCGTCGTTCATCTGTTGTGTCATTGAGCAGTTCGGTGAAAACACCCAAAGTGCGATTTTTGCTACATTTATTAATTTTTAGTGTCGGAAAAGAGTCTTCAAAAATATTAAAACTTTGGAGAGAGAAATTACTTGCCACAATTATTAGGTAGGACCATTGTCTTGAACTTTTGTCAAGAATTTTGCAATTTCGAATAATAATTTGAGTTCTTAACAGAAACTCGGCCGAAATTTAAATATATTTACTTGAAATCAATATTTTTTTGTATTCTGAGCGAAGCAGATGTTTGACAGCAATGCTGAACGATTTGTTAGTTGGGATAATTGAGTATCAAGTAATGCAGCGGTAATCTACAGTATAGTGGATTATACAGTTCACAAAACTTAACTGCAAAAACAATAGCTGGACAGATTTGAAATCGCTGAAACGAATTGATTGGTATAAGCTTTTTCGGTTTTGATAGGAGAGCAGCCGCTACAATTGATTTGGCGAGTAAAGAAAAAGTTTTGTAAATTAGGTAAGGTGCGCTTTATAAAAATGACATCTTTCGCTGAGATGTCAAAGGCGTGAACAAACAAGGAAACAGCCGAAGAAGTCCACGATTCACTGGCCGACCAGATTTTCTGAGGCCACAGCCAATCACTTATTTTTATAAACTGATTACTTCCTGATGCCATTAAATTTCAAACAAAATTGAATGAAGCAAAAAATCAGATAATTTCTTTGAAAACTCTCCAAATGTAAGTATAAAGAACACATAATTGTTATTATATTGTGCAGGTGCATTACGAACAAACTGGAAAAACCGGAAACGGAGAATAGAAGATTCGTACAGTTGGGTCTCTATCCCAGCTAACTGATCGGTCTGTGCGGATGCACACGGTCAAATCCTTTTTTCACTGAATTGGCTAACCGTTTCCGCTCAATCATTGGCTAACAACGCAACAGACGGTCCATTAAAAAACGGTGGAAACCAAGAAATGCTATGATTAACCATTTCTTTTCAAATTTCATTGAATACTGGACCTTCAACTCGTTAAAGTGCCTCTTATTAGTAAAAACGCAATTATTATTTCCATAGAACCATTTGTAGTAGGCGTTCCGACAAGGACAACAATAAATAAAAATAGGCTTGTAAAAAATGGAGGAAAGGGGTCAACATTTAATCCAATTTAATCACAGTTTCGCAAACAGCTTGCTAGCAATCATCTCAAAAAGTGATACCAATAAAATTAATATGAAAATCAATGCCATTCAAATGAAATCTGATTTAAATTAAATCAAAAGACAACAATGCGGTAGATAAAATAACTGCAACTATTATATCCTCGTAGACCGCAAAAAGTTTTTAAAAAAACTTCTGAAAGTGCGGCTAAATGAACAAAAAAGCTCACGTATGCATCTAAAAGTCTAAATGCTCAAAACAGTCAAAAAGCTTCTGAACATACAAATACTTGTTAATCTATGTGAGAAGAATTTCTGACGATGACTTTAGACTGAAAACGAAAAAAAACTACTTTGAAAAGTGACTCGTTATCGAAAAATTTTCTCGGGCTCCGTGAAAAGAGTGTCACACCTAATTATGATTCTCAGAATTATGCGTGATCAAAACCCACTCTGCTCTCTTTCTCCATCCTATTTTTGATCTCATCTTTTCAGCAGATAAACCTTAAAACTTTTCCACGTACGGTTGTTTCTGTTTAATTAACATTTGACCGATAGAAAAATGGTCCTTCGGCTCTTGACAAATGGAGCACAATGCCTCTGCGGTTTAGTTTACTAAAAACTATCACCTTAGGCCTCGTTTTGTTGACAATTCGTCAGTTTTGTGCGTGACAATTGAGGCTTGAAAAGTACATGTTCGAGGCCTACTTTTGTTTATATATTCATAAATTTTTTATGCCCGTTTATAGAGTGGAATTGCCAACTGCAGTCCTGAAATGAAGCAGTGTCTGAGTGTTGACCATGAAGAATGAATATAATTCCATGCACTTAAACTGAGCGCAAAAGGTAGACATCGCTTGGGTAATTGAGACAGGTTTGGTCAAGGCCGTATTACCTCAACTCGATGACTCGATGTCAAAGGTCCCTGATTTCTCCCGTTTGCAATCAGTACTCGATAGAAGTTTATCTGTTATATTAAATGTAAGTCGCACTTGGGCGCAATGGCTAACAGCACTCCTATCGTCACATAGTTTAATGGTCCTTAAACATGCAGCCTACACCACCATGCTTAAACAACTGATCTGCGAATGTTTTGGTGCTCATTGAGCATGCAGCTAAGCAAATACGAGCGTAACAAAAAAGCAGTTGACCAAAAATGTCCTTATTTAGAAAGTTCAATAGACGGCAGTAGGCATCGGTTCCGTAAGGGGTAGACCTATGACTCTTAATCGAGCGGCATGGGTTCGCGCCCAAGTGCGGGCGGATGAAGAAGCATAATTTCTGGGAAAAATTTGGAAGTTGGTTCTCTTTTTCCGTTCTTCATTTGTTCTCTCTTATTGTTTATTCATTGTCCTTTCGTTCTTTCTTCCTTCTTTATTTCTTCTGCCTTTCGCTCTCTCAGTGTCTCTTTATCTCTTTGTACATCTTTCCTATCTTTCATTTCTTTATTCTTTTTATTTTCTCTTCCTTTTTTCTCACTCTTTTCTCTCTCTCTCTCTCTCTCTCTCTCTCTCTCGCTGTGTGTGTCTCTTTATCTCATCTGTTTTTTTTTATTTTACTTGGTACTTTCTTTTCTGTCTTTTCTTTGGTTTCTCTTTTTCTCATTTTGGCTTTATTTTCGTTCTTTATTTGTTTTCTCTCATTCGTTTCTCTCGTTCTTTCCTGTCTTTCCTTTCTGTTTTTTACCTTCTCCTTTTTCCTCCGCATATTTAATGTCTTTTTTTCTTGTGTAAATACATGCGTCTTCAGACGCGCTACACTGCCATGTTTTGCGCTCATAAAGCATGCTAGTTCAAAAACAAGCGAGCCTAATCTGACCAATATTGTGCTGATTTTGAAATGATTTTTGATTTAGACTTAAGCAAAAGGCATTGGTAGCCTAAGGGATAAGACCAATTGTTGTTAAGCAAATGGCAGGGGCTCCAGTCCGAAAATTGGCTGAGAATTACGCATGATTTTCTGGCCAAAAAATTGGCAAATATTTTTTTCTGTTTCTTTCGTTCATGCTTTTGTGCACGTTCTTGTGCCTATTTTGTGCACGTTTTTGCGCTCATAGAGCATGCTGCATAGCAGAAATAGGTGATCCTAATAGCTTTAATTTAATTGTTAATTTATTATGTATAATTTCCTAATCCTGGCATATTTTAGCGCTCCTTAAACAGAGCCTAGCGTAGTACATGCGTTTTGAGACGCGCTGTGCCATCATGTAGAGGCTCGCTATCTGCAAATTCATAGCGCTCCTTTAACATAATGCTCTTTAGACACAGCAAAGCCGAAATTGTCGCTTAACAAAAAGCTGCTGTTGAATAGGGTAATGGACGCCAAAATTACACTTCAGTAGGCTAAGCGGCAAGAGCTGTGGCTGTTACACGAAGGGCATGGGTTCGAGCCCGAGATTGTACAAAAAATAAATCCTTAAATATTTTAAACCTGTTCGGATATGATTTTATGACGCTTTTTGCGGGCTTGCTAGTTTTTATTTAAAAATGAACCTTAAGGTGTTGCTGTAATTTTGTTAAAATTTGAAGTCAAATGTGCTCCATATGGAGCTTTCTTCCCCACATCATTCTTTCCCTGAGATGGGGTCAACGGCTGTAATAAGAAATTGTGTTACCTTTATTATGTTGGATCGTTTTATATCATCTGCAAGATCCAGAAGGTCAGAACAGTAAGCGTCAAATGCGCTTTGGGCCTCTTGGTTAGCCAGCTGTCTTCCACTAGTTGTGTTGTGAGTGAAAATTGGTCGATACATAGTTACTGAGGCTGTAAGCATGGTATGGGCAAACATTAAATTGATCTATTGACCTACATATGCATGAATAAATAGTTTTGTTAAATTGCATTTAACAGTTTTTAATCAAGAAAACCACTCGAACTTGCAAAGGGCGATAAGATTTTTTTAAAAGTTAAATGTAAAATGTTAGGGTAAATTAGAAGCTGACTTTGGGTAATTTTTTGATCCCACACAAAAGGATATTGCCCAAAATAGTTTAGCTTCCTGTTTTTTTCCTGGACAATATTAGCTGTTAACTTTTTTGATAGATCGTACAATTAAAGGAAGGTACTATTTTTCTTTGGTGTGGTACTTTGAAACTTTTATCTTATATTAACTTTATTCAATTTAACTTATATTGAATGCAAATCGAACTTCAGCACAATGATTAACAGCGCTCCTATTTTCACTTGTTTTAACGGTCCTTAAACATAGAGCCTAGCTTAATGCATGCGACAGAGCAAAAACAAGCGAGTCAAAAAAGCCATTGACCAAAAGATTGCTGATGTACAAAGTGCAATAGAGAAAAGCAATACGCACGGGTAGCCTAAGGGATAAGACCTGTGGCTGTTAAGCGGGGGACATGGGTTCGCGCCCCAGTTGGTGCCGAAATTGGCTCCAAATTTCTTTGCCCAAAAATTAGGTAATTGTTAATAGCCGCCCTCATCTTCTCAGCCGGCTATTATTTTTTTTACTTCGTCGAACTTTTTTTTACAATTCAAAGAATTTGAATTGTATTGGGGCGCTGTCTTTTTTTAAGATTTGTTCAAACATTTTCATGATTTTTGAGGTCAAATTGTAGTGATTTTGGTCACGCCGAAACAGGAAATGGAACGAAAAAGCGAGTGGTTTTGCGACGTGAATTTTTTCGCTCTAATAAAGTTTTTAAAATTTTTTCGCTTTCTCGCTAGTGGTTTTTTGTTCACATGCGGCAATTTCACGTTGATTTATACTTTTTTTTCGATCTTTTGGATCGGATTTTTTTTTCTGAATGGTTTTTTCAATTCATTAATAGCTCATTCTAGGCCTAGTTTTTTGTTTGAACTTAATTTCCATATGATTTTTGATTTTCAAAATTTATTGTTGGCCTTTTGCTTTCTTTCTGGATGTCTGCAACGTTTGTTGTCTAAAGCCACATACGGTGAGGCTTTTAGAGATGTTATTAATAGGCGCCCTCATCTTCTCAGCGGGCTACTGTAGCGCTCCTGGTCCTATCACATTTCATAGATCATGAATTGTATTCGGGTGCTGTCATTTTTAAGATCTGTTCACACATGATTTTTGAGGTCGAATTGGAGTGGTGATGTTGGTCGCGCCAAAACAGGAATTGGAGGGGAAAAGCGAATGGTTTTACGGCGTGAAGTCTTTTTTACTGGAATTTTTCAGTATATTAAAAAAAACGGTGTTTGAACAAAATTTAGCTTTCGCTATTGTGATTTTTTTGTGCACGTGCGGCAGTTTGTCTTCCTTATTTTCCGATTTTTGATCGAATTTTCTTTCTGGTTTTCCGAATCCATTCGTAGTCTATTTTTTGGTCTAATTTTTTTGTTTAATCAATGAAAATTATTTTGTTTCGGTTTACCTTAGCTAACATCTTGTTCAACTTTTTGTGTGAAAACTTTTTGACTTCTCGGGGCTAGTTCCATTCGTCGCTCAGTCTGCTCAAATTTGTTTTAAGTGGAAGTTGATCAGCAGAGCAATTGTTATTCGTTGGCTTGGGGGAAGTGAAGTTCGAGTCGATTTCGGAGTGTTCCGGCTATGTTTTTTTAAGATATGTGTCTACAGCAAACGTCAATATTTTAAGAGAGGCAAAGTTTGGTGTGGTCATCTGAACAGAGTCAGTACCAAAATAGAAACGGGATAAACTCAGAAAGCCCAATTTTAGATGCGCGGTACTTGAACTTCTGGCCCTTGTTAAACCCCCATTACGAAACCGACGCATGTGCAACTTCGAAATGAGTTGAAATTAGTTTGCTCTTTTAAAATGTTTTTTGTACAACAATCAATTTTTACATTGTTTTTCTGGTCTTTCGCTACAAATCGGCGGTATGAGAATCAGTGGCGGCTGCTTTTTGGCAATCTGGGGGTTTTGTTTCGAACTTATGTGTGACTACGCTTTTTGAAAAGAAAAGATTTTGTGAGACTTCTGAAATGTTTTATTTTTGTATGTATTGGATTTGATTTGTTTACTATTCATGGATGATCTTCTAAGGAGATGATTGTACAAACTCGCGGATTAGCAAGCATTCCTATTTTAAACTCATCGGATGACCTCAAAAGTTTTTCATATGAGCTTATTTGACTCCTTCGAATCAAGATTAGCTTTGGCCCTCAATCAGTTAAATCAATCGATTTAGATCACTTACTGAAAAAATCAGTATATGAACTATCGCAATTTTGAATCGACAAAATTTGAATACGAAATATTCAAATATTTTGTTCTTCTTTTATCTGTTATAATGATATTTATGGTTCAGGTGTACTTACAGGTACTGGAGAAGCCGTGTCACTAGTACAAAATACAATATTTTTGAAATCTGTTTTTTAATCTATCAGATATATGGAACTGCTATTTTGTTTATGACAAAGTTCTGAGCAAATTGAGCTTAAATGGAGATCTAAAATCTGGGGGAGGTTTAGCTTTATGGTTGAAACAATGTCACTGTTGCCCACTTATATTGATGCTGCACGTGTAGATATTAAAAATTTATGTTCATTTTACAGCGGCACAGTGGGGGAGTATTTCTCAGAAAAAGTAACATTTTCCGCTAGGGATATGTAAAAGTGTGGAGAGCATTTAATTTCGCCGACCATAGATTCGGCTTTTGTTTTTCAGTTCTATTGAACTAGAACGCAGTCGTTCGCTTTGTCGATTCCGCGAAGATATCTAAATATAAAGCTATTCGTTTATAATAAGATATTTCTCAGAAAAAGTGAAGATACATTTTTGTATCCCAGATCTATAAAAGCTTGTAAGCATTTTGTTAATTATAGTGGTTGCGGTGGTTTTGTAAGCGTGCTTTGTGGCTTTCGATACGCAGCTGCCTTGTCTTGCTACAGAATGTTTTGCTGCCTTGTCATTGCTATGTGCATTTGAGCTTCTTCTGAAGTGCAATTTCTTACGCTCAAAAAGATACTACTAAAAGTACGCTTACAAAAATGTGTGTAGTGAGGTTTGCGGTAAAAGTAAGCTCTCATTAGATTAGACTAGTTATTTTTTGCGTACGATGGGGTTTTGAGTGCAATCCATTCTCATAATCTAGTGGAACATCTGGGTTCCAGATGTCTTATCAGCGCTGAGGCCAAAGTATGATTAGTTTGGATAGTTTCAGCAGCTAAATATTTGTTTTGTTTAGTCTGGAAAGCACGCACTATTTAATCAGAACTCGTCTGAGTCTGTTTGGCGTAATAGGGACTCTTGTTTTTCCATTTGGATCTGCTGTTTATATGCAAAGCTAACAATTAAGTAATATAAGATTTTTAAATTGATGATGATTTTTGCTTTTTATGACAATTCTTGTGCTTTTTGACTGATGCATCCATGTTTAAGTCCTTCATCTTGTAACCTGGATGTGCTCAAACCGTGTCCGGCGGATTATAGCCGGCTTGAGTCGTGCATCTCAGAAAATAGCTTGGTAATTTTGCTTAGTCGTCACTGTCGATAAACGTTTTCTATTGCTGTCAAAGTGGCTATAAATGTTTTTTTACAAGCGTGATGAACTAGCTGAATCTATATTACATCTTGTCGTGGTTTTAGAGTTTTATTGCATCGAATGTCATGAGATCATTTGATTACGCCTTAAAATTGTTTACGCTTCTTTAATAGCCGCCTCCGCTTAGCCGGCTGTTACAGCGCTCCTAATTTTTTTAATTCAAAGAATTTGAATTGTATTGGGGCGCTGTCTTTTTTTAAGGTCTGTTCACACATTTTCATGATTTTTGAAGTCAAATTGGAGTGGTGATTTTGGTCACGCCGAAACAGGAAATGGAGCTAAAAAGCGAGTGGTTTTGCGGCGTGACTTTTTTTGCTCTAATTTTCAAGTAGAGTGAGGAAACGGTGTTTGAACAAAAATTCGGTTTCTCGGTAGTGGTTTTTTGTTCACATGCGGCAATTTCACTCTGATTTTCTGTTTTTCGATTTTTTGGATCGGATTTTTTTCTAAATAGTTTCTCAATTCACAGCACATTCTGGACCTAGTTTTTTGTTAGAATCAAAATTTCATATCTCACTAGTGGTTTTTTGTTCTCCCTGGCAGCATTTTGACATTGATTTTCTTTTTTTTGTTTTTCATCTGATTTTTTTTTGAAATGGTTTTCTCAATTCACTCGTTGTCCATTCTAGGTCTAGTTGTTTTTTAAATCAATGAAATCAATTGGGGCGCTGTCTTTTTGAAGATCTGTTCACACATTTTCATGATTTTTGAAGTCAAATTGGAATTGTGATTTTGGTCACGCCGAAACAGGAAGTGGAGCGAAAAAGCTAATATTTTTTGGCGTGAATTTTTTCACTCTAACTTTGAAGTAGAGTGAGAAAACGGTGTTTGAACAAAAATTTGCTTTCCGCTAGTGGTTTTTTGTTCACATGCGGCGATAGCACTTTGTTTTTTTTTAACTGTTTTTTTTTCGATTTTTTTGGATAGGATTGATTTCTAATTGGTTTTTTCAAGCCATTCATAGTTCACATTCTATGCCTATTTTTTTGTTCGAGCCAAATTTCCATTTGTCCCTAGTTGTTTTTTGTTCACATGCGGCATTTTGACATTGATGTTCTGTTTTTGTTTTTGTTTTTTTGGATCTATTTTTTTATAAAAGGTTTTTCCCAACCATTCATAGTCCGTTCTAGGGCTAGTTTTTAATTACTCAATGAAATTTCTTTGAATTTTACGTCAGGACTTGTCCTGCCATGTTTTTTTACTTCGTCGAATAAAAATTTTTCGCTTACCTCAGTTCAACATTTTACGTGAAACTTTTTTGACTTCTCTAGGCTTAGGCTAGTTTCTCTCTTTTTTCATTCTGCTAAAAGTGATGTTAAACATCAGTTGTTCAGCAAAGCAATTCAAAATGAACAGAGTCAGTATCAAAAACGAAATCAGAAATGGAAAAGGGATAGACCTAAAAAGCCCAATTTAAGATCCCGGTACTCGAACTTTGTTCTTCGTTACCATCTTTATTGCTTATTGGTTTTGCTACTAGCCACTGTCTGCTTTCACTATTAAACATGAGTGTGTTCAACTCCAAAATGACATCAAAATAGTTCGTACTTTAAAATTGTTTACAAAAATCATTTTTTCACTAGTTTTTTCCCCTTTCTCCCAATCTTGGTTATCGGAATCAACAGCGGCTATTTTTCGGCAATCTGTCGGGTATGTTTTAAGTTGCTCTCAACAAAGTTTGTAGAAATTACAATAGTCCTGCTTGTTTTAATGCAGTTTTGTGTACTTTTTACTCCTGGTAGTTTTTTTTGTCTGAGCTTTTTAGTTTTCGTCTTTGAGAACTAGATAATTGTTCCGACCCACATGTCCACTTACCCAAAAAAAATAATTCTTCTTTTTTTCTATAGGAGTCTTTCAGAATGGCAATTTTTCTGACTTTTTAAAAAATTAACTCAATATTTATACAAATTGCATCATTTATTTTTGCTTTTGTTGAATTTTTTTTCTAATTGATCTATTTTGCAAACATTTGAAACAAGTAATTGCTTATGGAATAATAATTTCCATATGCAAACATATGGATAATTAATTGTTTTTGATGGACGCGCAGCAAACTCAGGTCTATGTTTGGAATTATCTTGGATTCTTACAATTAATAACTTTTCAGATTAAATTTGGGCGAGGTGAGGTCACTTTTAAAATAATTTTTTGAATGTTAATTACCAACTAGAATGATTTCAAATCCAGGTCCAATTAATGACAGAGCCTATTTACAACAAAATGAGGCCAAATAAATGTCTTCACAGAAAAATCTTCGTTTTGTCTTCAGAGAACAGCTAATTTTTTTGGCTTAGACAGTTTATTTTCGTAATTTTTAATTAATAACCGATGTCAGCCTCTCAAACGACTTTTATTTTTGTTGTGTCCTTTTTTAAGTTCTTTCAATCTTTTGATCAAGTTTTTTGTTCTTCATAAGTCACGACTTTCAAGTTTGACTTCCGACTCACCTCACTCAATGTTTCAACTGAATGGATTCTAATTTCTTTCAGGCATTGAATTACGCAATTTAGTGAATACGGTCAATGTCAATAAGCAAAATCAAAAGAAACGGGATAAGCCAATAAGTCATAGTGCATTAGGTTATCAAAGTTCATAAGAACGATCGCTAGCTGATATGGTGTTAAGCTCAATACCCTTCAGTATAGAAGCTGAAGTAAGTATAGGTTTAGATTCTCACTGAATCTGCACGCTGAATTAGAGCAATTTCCGGAAGTTAGGAAAACTTAGGAACTTAGAAAAATTCGGTCAATTTAATATCTGCTTTTTCCTTCTGTTTCAATCCGATGTGCGTCTAGCGCGTCAACGGTGCTTTTCGGCAATCTGCCGGCTATGTTTGATTCTTCTTGTCTTGCCTTCTTTTTTAAAATTATTTTGGCGGTCTAATGACATTGTTTTGTTAAATAAAGAAGCAATTGGGTTTGTTATGAACTGTACAAAGCTTTTTATGAGCATATTTAAAGCTTTCAGTTGTTACTAATGACTGTTATGAGTATTTTTTAATGAAATTGTCATTGAAAATTTGAATTTTGCCAATTTTCTTAATTCTGTCCACATTTAGTTCATTCTCAACATATACAGGGCACATTTTGTTACAAGTGATGAAAATTATACTCTTTATAGAGGTTTGATATTTAAATAATGTTTTCTTGGCTTTCTTACCGCAAAATTTCTTAAAAGTTTTGTGATTTGCGCGTTTTTTCCTGTGTTTGAGCTTTTTATTTGTTCCCTTTTTGGAGTATCATTTAAACTAAACATCATTTGGTTTTGAAAGATTGCGCAAGAAACATCTTTTAAATTTTCAACGAATACGTTATAGTTTTAACGGCTGCGAAACCGTTATCTCGATAAGTTTAGAATTTTTGTATCTAATAATTCTTTTTTTTGCTATTTCACGGCATTTAATTGACAACCAACGACCTTAGTTTCTTCCACGGATGTTTAATTTTAAACCATTGTTTCAATTTCAAGTATTTATTTGTTTTCAATGTCTTGTAATTTCAATGGCTTCTACACTGTGGTTCCGATGAATTATTTGTTAAATTTTGAGTTCTGTCAGTATTTATGGTTTATTGTTGTCTTATGGTTCGCTCTCACTTATAACAAGCACAATTGGCCTCCTGAGATGATGCAAGTTAATCTCTTGCTTTAAGTTGAGACCCTATGGTTTGTTTGAATATTTTTTAAAAAAAATTGTTTAAAAAATGTCAGCGGATTTTTGAGCTTTGTCACTTTTATCTGGGTTGTCAATTAGGTAGCTTGGTGCCTGTGACGACAGGTCGCATCCTTTTTCTTGTGAATCAAAATCCGTTTTAATGTTTTAAATTGTTTTCAAGGTTATGGCTTTAACTTTCATCGTTTTTGATGTCATCGTTTTAATGGCTTCAACACTGTGGTTTCGATAAATTGTTTAAAAAGTTTTGAGTTTTATACGTATTTGCTGTTTTTCTTGTTGTCCTTTGATTCGATCTCAATAGTAAAAAGCACAACTGACTTCCTGAGCTGTTGCAAGTCAATCTGTTTTTGTTCTAAGTTGAAAGCTCATCCTTTGCCGATGGAGTTTGCCGGTTTTTTAATCTTCTCTCCACATGAAACTGAATGGCGGTTTATAGAGTTTAAAACCGCTGATCAGTAGTTTGAGAGCAAATCTCACGACGTTAGTTGGTTATGTTTTGAGTTGTTTGATCTTCCTTGACTGAGCTGTTCCAAAAAATTTGTTTGAGTCATGGAGATCAGTTGAACCCATCTCATACAACCCCCATGTTTTGTAGATCTATTTATTTTAGTTCTGATGTGATATTGTTTTTGCTGTGCAGATATTTTCTTCGTTCAAGTTTATTTCTGAATTAAAAATTTTGCAATTTCTCTACTTTTTAGCGGTTATGCTCTCTTTCGTTGGTCTTTCATGCTACGAGAATTGTGATTTCCTCAGCTACTCAATTGACCCTATTCAAATGCTATCAGTTTTAATTGCTCTCAAATGAAATTTGTAGCAATTAAATTAGCTCTGTTGGGCGTGTTAAATGCAAATTTTTGTACTAACAATCTTTCGTTGGATCGCTTGTTTCGCCTGATCTTCAGATTTACATGATACATGATTTTTGTCATGGTAAATGGGGTAATCTGATAAAGCATGGGGTTACTAAGCTTGTGAGTAGATCTCTATGAGTGTCACTAATCTCTTGATGCGATACATCGAAACTGCTGAGGAGAACTAAGTTTATGGTGAGAAGGGAAGTCGATGAGTTTTAAGACGCCGGTACTCCTAACCACACCCCCCCCCCCCCCCTCCGTCCGTTCCATTGACCCCAGCCCTCCTTCCTGCGATCTCTGCTGTGTAATGTTTAATCTTCTTAGGGTGCCTTTTATATAATGCACAATAATTTTTTGTTTCCAATTACATTTAAGATATCCAATTGAATGTTATCCAGTAATCGGCATTAACGTGTATATGTATCCAGGGGCGCTAGTGAAAATGGCAGACGTACCAAAATATTGAAATTTTACTGCTAGCCAATCACAATTGAGAAAATAGGAATACGGTTTTCTGATTGGCTGATAGCTCGACAAATTCTCCATGTTTTAAAATAGGATACGCGTGTTAACGTAAAATTGTTCAGAAATCGCGATAAGCCGAAATAGAATAATTATATTTTTTTGGGGGAAACTGGTCTCACGTTCGGTTGTGATAGATTCATATCAAGTCCCACGGGCCGCTGAGGCATGGCCATGGCCCGCAAGGCATGGTCAGATGCGGTAGAAAAATGTAATCTAGCATTAGGTTATATCCAATTTAGGCTAATTGAACGCATAAAGGTAGTGTTTTAAATTTCTCGACCAATCACATTCGTTGAAATTTCTACATTTTGGTACGTCTATTTGTTAAGATGTCACCGTATCCAGGAACTAAGAGAACTAGTTAGCGGGAAGCATTGTTCTTTAACTAAGTGTCTATAACTCAACCGTAATCATTTTGTCAGCCGACAAAACTAATTTTCATTTTCTGATTTCGTTGTAGTAGTAAGTTTTATTCTAACAGCACAAAAGGTTTTTGCAATTGTAATAGTCATCCACGACCGTTTATGCAAAAAGGTTGTCAACTAATCGAGATTTTTCCAAATTGTTTCCAAGCAATTGTGTCCACGGCTGGCGCCAGTCAATCTCTTGAGGTGGCAACTACACATGGCCTCGTCAGTTACCTCGAGCACAGCAGACGTCAATATTATGAGAGGCAATGTTTGGTGTGGTCATCTGTCGAAAGATACTCACATTGAGAATTGCGACTGGTTGTGTGTCGTTGCGAGAGATTGTAGCAGCGAAACCTGTCTTTACCAAGTTTTTGGCTTTTAATCCATATTCAGCTCTTTCAGAGCTGTCATTAGTAGCCTCTAGGTATACGACTGAGCGAAGTTGCTAGACTAAAAGAAATTCATGGTATGCAGGGCTTCTGTGGGGTGTCTCAATCCCTGTTTTTGATTGCCAGCAAATGAATTTGCCTGCTTCAGCTTAGGCTTGGTACTATCAAAGCCTACCTCTCGCCACTCGTTTGAGAGCAGTTCGTCCGGCATTTCGATTGTTTATTTTAAAAAAACTGCATATTTTGATGCAAATAACTAGTGACCTGGATTATGGTTAATCTGGAAGGTTTTGTGAGGCGCAATTGAATAGCAGGTTAATTTTGCTCTAAAATTAAATTTTGCGAAACCACCGTGATAAGCGAGTAAAGTCGGTAGCTATTTTCCTTAATCGCTTTCAGTTCAATATGAGCAATGTTTTCAAAAAGTGAAAACGCTGTGTATTCTCTGAGAACGAAGTAAACATGTTTAAGTCATTTCATTTTCAGGGAACAGGGTGTTCGTTTGAATGAATTGATTTCTGATTGGGTATTTATAAAGCATGTTGTTCCACAAGGAACAGTTCTAAGACTTCTTCTTTTAAGCATCATTGGCTTTACAGAATATGAAGATAATCAAGTTTACAGATGATACAACTTTTCTTTGCAAATGAGAACGGAGGGGAGTAGAAAAAGCAGTAATCTTAGAAAAGTAAGGGATTTTTATTTAAAACGAGGGAAAAAAGTGAGTTCATTAAAGTAAAATGGCTGTATCGATGAGATCAGATTATCTGAAGCGACATCAGATAAATTACCTAGCTAGTTTGTGTTCAGATTGCTGGTTTCATCTCACATAACTTGCGGTTGAGCCGACAAATGAACGTTGGGAACAAATGTTGGCTTCGTGTGAAAAAAAAGATACCTCACGGGATCTTATGGTGAAATAAGATATACCAATATAATGTGTGGCAAACTTCAAACAAATATTAAAATAGCATCTATTACAACAGTTAAAATTTATTTCAATGACTTATATATTATATGATATTGATTGTATTATATATTCACCCAATGATTGAATATTTTTTCTTGTTCAAAAATACATTCTGTAGAAAAGTTAATATAATTAAAATCAATATTATATTCTGAATTAGAGAGATTGTAGTTCTTGCAAAATTAGAAATCGAGTTCTTGCAAAATTAGATAGTTCGTTTGTAGTTCTTGCAAAATTAGAAATCGAGTTCTTGCAAAATTAGATAGTTCTTTTGAAGTTCTTGCAAAATTAGAAATCGAGTTCTTGCAAAATCAGATAGTTCTTTTTGTAGTCATATTGCAGTTTCTGCTCCAGAAATTTGCTTTTAGGCCACTTAATTGTTTTGACTGAACCTTTCAAATTCGTTGTTCTAGGCGATAGATGATACTAACAAACTGTTGGAGCAAAACGGAGTGACTGAGGTCAAACTGGGCAAGTCAAACATCAGCTCATTTGCTCTCATCCGACAACAATGCAACGCCAAGTTGACTCTTCTGGAAAAGGTCATTCCTTATCTTCATTTTACATCACATCAGGAGTACCTTCATCAAAGGCTTCAGATTCTTGCACATGATTCCTGCATTGCAAACTTCAATCATAACGGAGGAGGAAATTTCAATGGTGAGAAATGGAATGAAAGTGTGCCATCGGATGCCGACATTATCTTGCATGTCTTCTTCACGTACTTGGATCATCATGCAACTTCGCATGCTGCTTACGTCACAGAAAATAGAATCAAGTCCTTATACTTTGTGTCAGTTGGCAACTTACAGAAGACTGTCAAAGAAAACAAAAAGATCATGATTGGACAGGTAGCCCAGAAACCTCCCACCTATGCCGTTCTGTTCAAGGAGAAAGTGTTGCAGATTCCTGAAGGAAATTACAATCTGTTTCATGCTCTGTTGCTGTTTGTTTTCCTGCATGATAGACATAATTATGGTAAATTAGATACGATGGCTTTGGGAGCAGCCGGTGTGAATATTTCGTGGATATTTTCGTAAAGTGTTTTTGTTTTGTGGATGATACCAGCTAATGTGTGCTCCTTTTGATCTGTTTCCTCAACATTTCTGCTTGGCGAGGATCGAGTGGAAATTTTTTTTGGACTAAATTGGTCAATCTTTTAGGCATTCTTACAGAAATATTCTTATCTTTGTAATTTATGGTAATAAGCACAGTGCACGAACGGATTTTTGCTTAAATTTATTTTTAAAAGACGCATTCACTAACCAAATTTTGAGTCATGCATGTCGGTCAATTAGTGACTGGTTTGTGCCTGTCACTTCAAGTTCTTTTAAAAGAATCGAAATCGGGCGTATGTTTGATTTTTACCCTCCTCTATGTTCTCGCTTGCGTCAGACTTAGCTGTCTCTGTTGCGTTTCATTTTGATGGGCCGTTTCGTTGACATGTGGTGAAATAAAATGCGGAAAATATAGTCACTTATCCTGTTGACCAAGTGACTAATGTATCGCAGCTTTGAGAGCAACATCCTGCACTTCAGGGTCAGACAAAGTCGCGACCAAATACGTCAGAAACGTAATAATCGTCCGTGCGATCGACTGGCCCGTGTTCTGGCTCTATTTTAACGGTATCAACAAGATCCATTCGACAAGACGATGTCTGTTGCGGTTGTTACGTTGACTTCTGCAAACCAGATGCTGCTGCTGTTCTGGTCTTTTTCGCGTCCAAACGAAAATTAAGCTCAGCAAAGTTACTGACTAAAATCTAAAAAATTTTACTTTAATTGCTAGCGTTCCAAAACTTGATTAAAATTGGCTTGGTTTGGAGTTTTAATGCATTTGACTGAAATTGATTGATTGAAAATTCAATCATAGCTGATTAGGTCTTACTTAGTTGCGCGCTTAGAAGATACCCTTGCGTCGCGTTAAGGACTGCTATCCAGCTATCTGCCTTCCACAATCTCTACAAGTGAAGTAATGGGGGAACGGATACCCCAGGGACCAGGGGTGATAGGACCAAAGATATTAAAGTTTATAAAATGACCTATTTATAGGTTTTTTAATTGCCGCCGTCAGCCTCTCAACGGCTACTATTTAGGCGTTCTCCTTTTTTTTTACAATTCCAAGAATTTGAAGTGTATTGGGGCGCTGTATTTTTTTTGAAGATTGTTAAACATGTTAATGATTAATAGCCGCCTCATCTTCTCAGCCGGCTATTATAGCGGCCCTATTTTTTTTTTTTTACTTCGTCGAATAAAAAAATTTTTCGCTTTACCTCATTTTGCCGCTGTTTCAACATTTTGCGTGATATCTTTTTGACTTCTCTAGACTAGTTTCACTCTTCTCTCATTCTGCTAAAAGTGATTTTGAACATCAGTTGCTCAGCAAAGCAATTCAAAATGAACAGAGTCAGTATAAAAAATTGAAGTCAGAAGTAGAAACGGGATAAACCCATAAAACCCAATTTTAGATGCCCGCTATTTGAACGTCGTTCCTATAAGTCTTAGTTACCATCTCTAATGCTTATTGGTATTGATAGTAGCCCCTGTAGCCTCTCTCTAAGAAACAGAAGTACGTTGTCTTCAACTAGGAAATGCCATCAAAATAAATCGGACTTAAAAAATGTTTTTGTACAAAAATCTTTTTTTTTCAATATCTTCTATTCTTTCAATCCCAATCATGCTTATTGGAATCAACGGCGGCTATTTTCCGGCAATCTGCCGGGTATGTTTTTTGAAGTCAAATTGGAGTAGTGATTGTGGTCACGCCGAAACAGGAAGTGGAGCAAAAAGGCGAGTGGTTTTGCGGCGTGAAAATTTTTCACTCGAATTTTAGGGTAGAGTGGGAAAATGGTGTTTGAACAAAAATTCGCTTGCTCGCTAGTGGTTTTGTTCGCAAGCGGCAATTTCACTTAGATTTTTTTTTCACTTTTTTTGGATAATATTGAAAAGTCAAGCTTTGTCAATGAACACACCTGATACAACTCATCGAATCCACAACATTCGGCCGGTAGAGAGAAACGGGCAATGATGGTGCTGAAAAACTGGGATTCTTCGAAGTTTATTTTAAGGCTGTTGACGAAAACGTAGTTTCTGTTGCTGTATCTTCCCTTGTCATTAACCTGGATAGAAAAACGTTCGTATGCTTGAGAGTTCATTTATCGCAGAATAAAGGTGACTTGAAACGGTTTCTCATTAATAGTCGCCCTCGCCTTCTCAGTCCGCTATTATAGCGCTCCTATTTTTTTATTATCCAAAGAATTTGGATTATATCGGCTCGGTCTTTTTTTACAATCCAAAGTGATTAGATTTTTTTGATGTGTTGTCTTTTTTAATAGCCGCCTCAACTTCTCAGCAGGCTATTATAGCGCTCCTAATTTTTTTTTTACAATTCAAGGAATTTGAATTGTATTGGGGCGCTGTCTTTTTTTTAAAGATGTGTTCACACACTTTGATGGTTTTTGAAGTCAAATTGGAGTGATTTTTGTGACGCCGAAACATGAAGTGGAGCGAAAAAGCGAGTGGTTTTGCGGCGTGAAATTTTTTCACTCTAAATTTAAAGTAGAGTGAGAAAACGGTGTTTGAACAAAAATTCCCTTTCTCGCTAGTGGTTTTTTGTTCACTTGCGGCATTTTCACTTTGATTTCTACTGTTTTTTTTTCATTTTTTTGGATCGGATTTTTTCTAAATGGTGTTCCCAATGCATTCAGAGTTTGTTCAAGACCCATTTTATTGTTTGAAACAAATTTTCATTTCTCGCTAGTGGTTTTTCGTCTACATGTGGAAACTTAACTCTGATATTTACTGTTTTTTCGATTTTTTGTTGATAGTATTTTTTCCAAACGATTTTACCAATGCATCCACAGTTCATTTTAGGTCTCGTTTTTGTTTAGTCATTGAAATCTCTTTGAATTGTAGGTCAGGACATGTCCCGCTTTTTTTATAGATCGCTCTGCCTTTTGATCACGTTTTTGGTTTTATGTCACGGTTTTCACCCTTGACCTCTGACATACCTCAATCGCTGTTTCAACTCATTGAATTTTCGCTCATTGAGTTATGCAATGTATTGAATACGGTCAAAGTCAAATGAGCAAAATCAAAAACGGGATAAAGGGATAAAGCCCGAATATTAAGTCTTGGTGCATTAGGTTATCAAAGTTCATTCGAGCGATTGTCCGCTGACATTTTTATTAAGCTGACTAGCTTTTAGTTTAGAAGCTGAAATAAGTACAGTTTTAAAAAATAACTGAAGCTGCACACCGAATAAGACCTTTTTAAAAAACCTAGGAAAAAAGTCTCCAATGTTTCTCCTTCTTTGGTTTTGTTTCAGTCCCGCTGAGTGTCAAGCGCGTCAATGGTGGCTATTTTCTGGTGATTTGCCGGTTAAATTGATTGTTTTGATACCTCAGGGACCAAGGGGATAAAACAAAAGTCAAAATTACATTTGAAAGTATTAAAATTTTTTAACATTTTGAAAGTATTAAAAATTACTAATTTATAGGTTTGTAATTATTTTCTACTATAACTTTTTAAAATACTATAAATACATTAAATGAATTTTCATATTCATATTAAATCTTTATCGATTGGAAATAATAAAATTAAAAAGATTTGTAAAAAAAATAATATAGTGTAGATGAATTCTTTTGTCACACAGATAAGCCAAATCATAATAATACGAAACCCATTCAAATACTGTACTGAAACTACCCTTTTAGATGAGATGTTGAAGATATCTAGGGATTTACTATCACTAAATACAATTAATCGAGCACAACTGGAAATTTTTTTTGTTCCGACCCCACATGTGGGGGGAGGAACTATATACTCAAATGGCTTTTTTTTGTTCAAACAATTTTGGCCGATCGATATTTTCATCGTAGAGAAATGTGAGTGGTATGAAAAAGCTTGTCCAGCGTAGAATTCATATTCAAAAAGAGTTTTTGTATTTTTTTTTTCGAGGAGTTATCGAGGATTGAAGTTTTGTGTGAACAAAGGGATATTTGGCATGATTTTGTTCACTTTTAGTGTAATTTTTCTTCAAATTTAGAGTTTTTCTATAATAATAGTAATTCAAAATTACTTTTCACGCCACAAATAAACTAATATTGTGTTCCGTATAGACGAAAGGCAATAAAAAGACTAGTTCTGGTCTCATAGGGAAGCTTATTATAAACAAAAATTGAATTCTATTTCAGAACTCTTTTTACCATTTTTTTTTCAATTTTTTGTTTTTTTAGTCACTTAGAGACTAGTCACTTTTCATATCCAGGTTCAGTTAATAACAAACTTCATTTACAGTCAAACTATGCCCATTGAACAAAACAATCGCTTTCAAGGAATCGCTCATGTTTTTTTGGATTCGACTCTCAATTTTCATTTTTAAACAAAAATTTGATTTTCTTTTTGAGGTTTTACTATTTTTTGCCTCCTATGGCATAAACTAGTTGATTAGAAAAGCAATAGGTTTCTTAGTGATCTAGTGCTTCGATTGGGCACTTAATGGCTCTTAAGACTTTGAAAATAAATTTTCTAATTTTTTTTAACAGTAACCAATCATAAACTTATCTTCGTGAACTGTAAGTCATTCTCAATAATGACAGGAACCCCTTCCTTCCTACTGCAACCAAAATAATCTGGTTAGCGGTTTTATCTTCTAACTATTAGTTATATGACTTCAATGCCACACGTTTTCAAAAAAAATATAATTTTTGGATATTTTCCTATTATTGGTTCTTTTTCAAAATCTTATCTTGTTATCTTAATAATGATAGCTCCCATTGGCTGAGGGAAGACGTTCAATGGATCCTTTATAAAGTGTTCAGAGAAAAATTTATGGTTTAAACGGCTTCGACACTTCCTTCTCGCACTTTTCTACAGAATTATTGGTTTTTGCTTGTATTTGTTATTGTTTTCATAGCCAATGAGTTGTTTTAATGTCTTTCTGATAACATATGAATGACATACTTCCTTGTCGACCAATCGAGGCATAATTAAGCCTATTTATTGGCTACAGTTGAAGTCTAGTGAATTTTTTGGCGTTGATACTGCGGGTTCTCAAAAATTTCGTGGTTTTAATGTGTTTGTCCATAGTTGTTGATTTTTTGAAGTCATATTGTTAAAAAAAGAAAAATTCCATTGCTGTGAGAAAGTTAATTGAAAATAGAAAGGTTTTTACTGTAGATTTTTTTCTAATGGCTTCGACATTTTCTCGCTCAATTTTTTTTAATTTGCTTATTTTGCCTGTTTTTTTTTATATTTAGGTAGCCGTAATATGCTGACCGGTCTCATTAGCTTGTAATTGGGGATTGAATGAACAATGTAACCATAACTAGTCATTTTACGAATAGTCTTAAAGTTTATGAAATAATACTTTTTCATAGAATTTTCAAACTTCTGATGTTTTGTTTTTTGGACAATATGCGTTTTCATAAAATATGTGAGTGGTGTATTTTTGTTTCATTTTCTCTTCTTTTAGCACATTCGGGTAATAACAGATCCCAATGGTTTTCAAATGTGGTCCAAATGAAGATATTTATTCTTTCAGTGTGATTTTAGCTGAATTTGTATGAAAAAAACAAATGCAAATACAGGGTATTCAGATAAAAGATAATGTATTTGTTTTTTCCCAAATTGTTTGTCATTTTTCCGCATCTTTATTCAGTTATGGCTTAGTCTAACCAAATACAGGTCCCATTAGTTTCATAGTGATTTTCTAGTAAATTTATCAAGACTTTTATAAGCTAATGATTTTTAAGACTTTTGGAGTTATTTCATTTGAAAAGTGTTGGATTTCGCCTCATTTTTTCTTCTGTTTGTCGACTTGTTACCTAGTCTCAATTAGAAAAATTTCCATGTGCTGTAATTGTTAGGAAAAAGTACATTTGTTTAGTTAAGGTTTTATCTGTTTACATTTTGACGTTGTTACTAGGTGCTTTTAAATTTAGATATTGCGTTTTTGCCGTGAAATTTTTGTTTTCGCTCTTTGTTGTTTGTTTTTTTTCTCGTAGTCTTTTTGATGGCAGATCTAATGAGCGCTGTAATGAGGCATGGTATTGTGTATTTCAATTAGTCGTTAGGTTGTGTAACAGTTTTTTAAATTTCAAATATCTATTTTTGTTATCTCTTCGTTTGGTTGTCAATTAAGTCAATAATTTAGATGATCTTTGGTCGGAACATCATGTGCGAACGCGCATTAACGAGCCTCCTTGTATTTATTCGTAGTCAATAAATAAGTAAGGATGCTACAACAACTAATTAAAGAAGTTTTAGTCAAGAACTGAAAAAATTTAAAATTATTGCCGTTATAAAAAAGAAAAATGGCCTGCAAGTTTTTTTTCAAGAGTAGTTTTTAAGTAAATGAAATACTAGTTAAAAAATACATACTAGCAGTTATAGGTGTTTTTACCAAATATTCAATATTGCTGGGCTATACCTTTAATGAGTAAATCTGGTATATAAATAGCAAATGCTTAGAAACAATTTTACTAGAGGTTGGAATGCCAGAAAAATTATGGGTAGATGAAGGTTGTGATTTTTTATAAAAACTTCCGATCTTTACTTGAATGACTTAGTGTAGAATTATACTCAACGTATACTGACCGGAGTGCTGTTTGCATAGAGAGTTCTAACAGAACAATATTGCACATAATTATTAATCCAATGTTTATTAATGGCAATCGTAATTGTAATTATTTTGTATGAAGCTTTTAAACATATGAAAACATTATCTGTGCTTTTTTGATGACACCTGTTGATGCCTCAAACAAACCTGATAAAGTAAAAAATTATATTAATTTTCAGAACGCTAAAGCAAAGCTAAAAGTTAGTAATGTTAGAAGTGTAGATAAACGTATTTTTTAAAAGAGGAAATACTTTAATTTTAATAGTTTTGAAAACTATTGAAGTCTTAAGGACAAGCGGCAACATCTAAGATAGGAGATAATTAATGGAGAAATAGTAGAAAATAAATATGAACTAGTGTTACTTAAGTATAATTTTGACTTTGAATCTAACTATAAAGTATCAAAAAGCTTAGAGTTTTGTTGATTTAGGTTAGTATAAATTGTTCGATGATGACAAGGAACAGATTCAAGCAGACCAAAAGAGCACGCAGCAACTAAAACAAACCATTCAAATCAACTAAAGCGTATGAATTATTCGTAGAGGGTAATGCTGTTATTTATAATGATAAACATACTGTTGAGAACTTACCGATTCCTAAAAAGAACAAAGAGGATGTTAATATAGAGTTTCGTGACAAATATTTATTTTCATCTTTTATTAAGATTGATAATTTAAATAGGAATATAATTGAATTACGTAAGGCTACATTCGAAGTTACACAACAAACAGTATTCATTTACCCAAATCTTTATTGTATAATTATGGTTAATAAATAAGAGGGGTGCAACAACAGCAACTAGCTGATGAGGTATTTAGTCCACGAGGAAATTGAAAAAAGTAATACCATTTTAAAGATTAATTATGACCTGAAGCTTTATTTCAGACTGCAGAGTCATTTTTATGTAAATACAATATTGGTTGTAAATACATGCTTACAGTTATAGATATTTTAACAAATTATGCTTTGGCTTTACCTTTAGTGAATAAATCTCATATTTCAATAACTAATGCTGGAAAAGAATTTAAACAGAGGATGGAATACCAGAATAGATATTGGTAGACTGAGGTATTGAATTTTATAAGAACGCTTTCGGATTTTTGCTTAAAGATCAGGATGCAGAATTATATTCAACATATGGTGGACTAAAGGCTGTTTTCACAAAGATTTAACAGAACTCTATTGCACATAAATATCAAAACCAATGTTTATCAGTGGTGATCGTAATTCGGCAAATATATTCAATAAACCTTATAAGCTTATAATAACATTAATTGTGCTATTGTGATGACATCTATTGATGCTTCGAACAAACTTGGTTGGTTCTTTTGCTTTTAATAAATCTAATGCAAAGCTAAAAGTTGTTGATTATGAATGAAGTGTAGATAAACGTAATGTTTTTTCAAAGAAAAATACTTTCAATCGTAATAAATGTATTTAAATCAGTGAATTTTAAAAACAAGCATGAACATATAAAATAGATTATATTGATGGAGAAATAATAGAAAGTAAATATGAACCGAAACTACTTATGCAAAAATTTGACTTTATATCTAACAATAAAGCATTAAAGGTGCTTAACATTTTGTAAATGATGTAAATAATTTTAATTTGTGCGAAGACGACAATGAAAAGGTTTAAACAGGCCAAAAGAACAAGCAACAAAAACAAACAGTTTGACATCAACTCATGCACTCATCATTTATTCGTTTTGGGAAATAATAGTGTTGATCTGAATAATAAACATACTGTTAGGAACTTACCGATTCCTTTAGAAAACAAAGATGACGTTTATAAAGATTATCTTGACAATAATTTAGTGTCGTCTAATATCAAGATTGATAATTTAATTTAGTAGAAATCTAATCGAATTACGTTAAGGAACATTGAAGACGCTACACAAGAATCATTAATCATTTGCCTAAATCTTTTTATGAAACAAGTGATCAGCTTTCTCTCAAAACAATTACTTTAAGTACCTTATTTATTAAATAAACTGAATTTAAAAATATTTTTATATAATTCGATAATGAAATCGCCAGTGATACTATCAATATAATACATTAAAATAAAGGTTTGATAATAATAAATGTAATGAAAACATTAAAAATATTCAATCAGGTAATGCTTGTGTTTATAGATGGAGAGGAGTACAACAAGAACATATTGTACTGAGAAATACAATCCTTTCAAGCATTGAGGTATTACTTGATCGTAATTTAATTGATAATAAGGAGCAATCAAGATTAGAGATGCATTATGATTTTGATAAAGAAGTTGAAAGAATGAAAGAGTCGAAAGATGAAAATGAACCCAACAGCGCCAATTCTTGAAGGAAAACCTTTATGCGTTGGTCAGAGAACCAATTTTTGACAGTTGATGTTTTTTATAGTTGATTATAATCGTAAAGAAGTTCTTCTAAGATGACTATCTTTAATATACTTAGGTTTGTCATAATTGCTTTCACCATGATATTTTGCAGGGGTAATTATGCAATCAAATACCATAGTTGACATCTATTTGTTTTGGTTTTTTTATTAGAGTTAAATGATAATTTCAACGATGATCCACCTGATGGATAAAATTTAGGAGTATACATACTCCTTTGGAATGTTTTCTGCATTACTTATCCTTATCGATATTATTCCTGTTCTTGCTTTCTAGTTTCTACTGCTTTCTTAAAATATCAAGGTCTTTAGGCTTTTTGTGTAATCTGCTTTAAAGCCAAATTTAATGTACATTCATTTTTCTAAATTACTCGTTTTGCTTGATCCCATTTATTAAATAATATATAGATTTTATAGTTTTCTACTTCTATGAATTTAGGATCTAGAAAATTAGTTTTTATTGTTTCGTGTTCATAATTCTTACTATGATTTACGTTATTTTAGTCAACAACTCTTTCTTTTCTCTATAATTTCTTTGAGAGCATTAACTATTATCTGATCTTATGATTTCAGATTACTTTCTCGATTATTTAGTCTGGGATTACAGATTACAAAATCCACTTTTACTTTTAACCGTTTTAATGTAAGCTACTTCATAGATCAATATCAATGTCATAAATATCATAGCGAAGCCACCAAGGTTTTCTAAAAAATTTTATTTACTTGTTCATCAACATTTGTGATAACTTCTCATTTAGACGCTTCTGTATGATCAATTTCATTGTAGTTCAAACAAGATTTTCAAGCTAGTGGTTGGTTTGCCACCTTGTACCCTACCTAAGAGACTGTCCTCAGCATGCTGACTTGTTGATAGAATGATTAGGATTACTAATACTAGAAACAATCTCAGTGAAATTGAAATTCTTTTATGCATTTCAGTACTAAAATTGGCAGTGATTCTATAAATAAATATAATACAATAGAATAGACATTTGCTGATAATAAATTTAATCAAAACTTAACAAATGTTCAATTAAGTGCTGCTTGTGTTGATTGTTGGAGACGAATGTGAAAAGAACGTAGTTCTGAAAAATACAATCATTCAAAACAATGCGGTAGTACTTGATAGTAATTTAGTTGATAACGAACAATCAAGATAAGAGATGCAATATGTCTTGGATCAGGATATGAACGAAGTTTTGCACTAGTGAACGTGAACCCTCTCTCGAAGGGGTTATACCTCTCTACGATGGTCAGAGGACCAAACCATGCAACCATATCCGAACAGTTAATAATTGATAAAATAGTAGCTATAACTAAATTTATCAATAACAGAAAAGATATTAGAAGATTTTATGAAACTGAGACATTGAGTTATAGTCAAAAAATTAATGAGGTATGAAAATTTAATTATCATTCCAGAGATAACAGAAATCATATCTTCATCAGTAGTTGGAACTGGAAGCACTACTTCAATTGCATTGGTTGTTATATAAATACCATATTCTAAGCCAACAGCGTGTGCTACATCAACAATGTGGGTCACTTTGGAAAACTGTTAATACTAAGATAAACCAAAGTTTAATATTTTGT
This sequence comes from Convolutriloba macropyga, assembly GCF_964194025.1. Lineage (NCBI taxonomy): Eukaryota > Metazoa > Xenacoelomorpha > Acoela > Convolutidae > Convolutriloba > Convolutriloba macropyga. The sequence continues at coordinate 60,495,780 of NC_134474.1, forward strand.
CAATGTATATTATTCTATTTTAACAATTTAATTATAAGTTTAATCACTTGCATTAAAAAAATTTATTGCACATATTCCAGATAATAAAGAATATGTTGTGTTACTTAATTTCTATGAAAAATGTTATCCCTAGCTACATTCCGTGTTCCGGAAATCTCCAATCAAGTGGTTAGATCTAATCGGAGTGATGAATAATCCGTCTGAATAATATTGTTCTCCGATTGGAGCGATATTTGTCGAATAAGTCGGTCGATCGCGTAAAAACTGCAGCAGGTTTTCTTCAATTGGTTTTCTTTTTGAATAAAAGATTTTGTCAAGATTTAATTGTTGGACACGAACTAACTGTTTTTCTTTAGAGTTCACACTCGTCTGCACTTAACCGAAGCTTTGCGTTTTTAGCAATTTGAAATACCTGCTATGGACAGGCGCAAAAAAGAACCACCACAAAGGCTCCAATTGTAGTTTAACAAATATATACAGCGTGTTTGTTATATGAGTTTTGAGAGCAAGTAATAATACTTATAGAATTTGGTTAACTTTGAAGGGTCTCTGGACTGTGGTATCTCACTCACCAGGCCACTAAATTTCCTGGAGTTCATGGAATTTCTTTCAAAGCTTTTAAGTCGTCTGCGTTTGTTTTCGGAGATCGAGTCTTCTGGTAGTGACAACGGAGGTGTCTTGTAGGTTGCTGAGCTTGCTGGGCTGTTTATCTTCTCTGACTGGACCGGCTGACCACGTTGTAATTGTTTGTGCATATGTTGTTTGCTGTTGGTCAATTGGGGTCGTTTTAGCCTTTCTTGTGTTTGTTCGCTTTGTCGATTCGGACGTGGGCGTTGTTGTATTTGTGATGTTCCAGCTATGTTTGCGGCACAGGTTTCGTCTAGTTTCGTCTAATTAGAATTGTCGTTTTTTTGGTTCCCTTTATATTCTCCTGCGGTCCTACATGCTACCATAAATATGAGGTGACGCTTTGTTTTGGATGCGGGTGAATACGAGTGCGGTGCGAAATACAGTGTTGTTCCTGTTAGGGTTATCTATTTTGATGGTGTCGGCGTATAGTTGGTTATCGTACCGTCAAGAATTATATTTTATTGTGGGACCAAAGTTACTCTGGGCTTCTTTGCTTTTCTCGCTATAGATTTACGTGCTACGTTTCTCGTTATTATATTTTTTAATGAGCGATCTCCAATGGAGAAATGAATTTCTGATGGCGTGTTCTTGACCTGGGTATTTTCGGAACGTTTTTGGAATTGTCAGAGTCAATCTGCGTGGCAGTGTTGGGAGGGGTATCATTTCTCTGCTGGATATCTAGATCGTGTTCAGCTGTTCCGCCCTTTCTGCACAGATCTTCTTGCGTCAGTGCGTCGTGACGCAGCTGTTGCTTGTGTAAGCAGCGAGTTGTGAGTTTGGGGTACAAGTTTTTTCTAGATGTTTTTTCATTATATTGGATAATTTGGTATTGGGTTTGCGACCGAAATGTGCCTAAAAAGGTTTGATTCTTATGTCCGGTTTGATATTAAGGCTATGTTTTTGATATATTAGCAAGTCAGTTAGTGTGTCATTACTTATTCTATTAGCAAGTCACGTACTGTTTCGTTACTCCAATTGGGGTTGATTTTTAGTACCAAGCGGCGTTTTATAGTTTATATAAGGCGTTTGACCCTACATGTTCCTCTGTGGTCTCCTGCTTGAACCAGTATAAATTTTTGTTTCTGTTACAGAAAATTTCAAAATGTTTTGCTTCGAAGGCTTGTGCTTGGTCACAGCGTATAGATCTAACGCTGTGGAGTTTGCAATCTTTTTCTAGATAGTTTACGGCTGATTCTGCGTCGCAGTTGTGGAATGTTTTTGCATGTGGGAAGCGCGATAATTTGCCAACTATTACTAATATATAATTAGAGTGATTTTTTTAAATGGGATGGGGTCTGGAGACTCGATTTGAACTTCTGATAGTAGTGGGAGCCTACCTAATAGGGATTAGGTATTAAGGGTTTTTTTGTTTTTACCTTTATCAATGCAGTTCCTGCATCCTTGGCTTTTTGCATTTTTTCGATAGGATACGTGGCCACCATACTAATTTGGAAAGAGCTATCATTACAACTCGCCCGCGATTTTTATTGTGTTTTGACTCCAGCACTTCTTGTTTTGATCGTGAAAGTATAACTAATCTATTGTCATAAACTAAGCAGTTTAAGGGGGTAACTGAGAGACCGCGGCGAATTCGAAAGTAAAGGTAAAACGTTTTCATTGCTGCCCAATTTTTGTTTGTAACAATTTCTAAAATTGGTTTTATTTCCATTTGGGATACTCCGCGATGAATTCTTTTTTGAAGACTCTTTTTATGAAAGTTATCACGATATAAGGAGGGGTGGGGGTGTCATGGTAGGCTTCAAATAATTCTGGGGTGTTCAGCGGGGTATAATGGCTCTAAACATTTTCTTTTGCAGTTGACGGCTCCATATGGGGAGTTCTGTTTTTTTTGGTGCTCAGGGTCTTTTTTATGGGAACTTTATACGTTTCAGTTGAGGGGTTCTTGCGAGTAGTAACGGCGACAAGCCTGTTATTTCGAAGATTCGAATTGCAGTTGAAGTTTTTGTTGCTTAAAGAGTTAGCAGAGTGCGACTGATTTGCAGAGGAGTTAAGGCTAAAAGCAGTATTTGTTGTGCTATCCGCTTGTATAGGATTAATGACGTCATTGGTTGTGACTTGTTATGTGTCCTGTGTAATTAGCTGGGAGCTAACGAGTTTTTGGCCAGCGAAAGTTTTATTTCATCTATTGTGTTGATTATCTGCTGATTATCTGCATCTATTATGTTTCTTTCTTCTGCTGACAGATTAGGGGCCCTGTTTTACGGATTTTGACTAAGATAGTCGGAAAATCCCATGTTTTTTTTACCTTGGATGTGTTCTACTTTAAAATCAAAAGGAAGAAGTCGGTCTACTTTACGAGTCAAAAGGCTTTGATAAGTTTTGATTTCTCTATTTTCTTTTAATGCCTTGAGTAGTGTGCTTAATTGTCCGCTTGGAGCAAAAATTTGGAGCCGTATGGAAAGTATTTTAAACGTTCGAAGGACCATACCACCACGAGCAATTCAGATTCGTTTGTCCTATAACGCATTTCTAGATTCTTGAGGAAACGGCTAGCAAACGCGACTGTCTCCCATATGTTGCCTGTTTTCTTGTTCTAGAGAGGCACCTAGTCGTTTGGTTTTGGCATGACAGCGGATTTTGGTTTGTTTTGTTGTGTCAAAGTGTTTATCGAGATTTATTAGACATTTTGTAAGATGATGAATGCACCCAATGACGTAATTGTTTTAATGTTTTTGGGGTTTCTAATTTGGTTATTGCTTCACTCTTTTGTTTTGTTGGGTTACTCCATATGGAGTGACGGTAAATCTTTTCCATGTAATATGTTCTTTAGCAAACTCTTATTTCTGAAGTTTAATTACAAGCTTCTTTCTGTTTAATTGATTTAAGATTTTGTCCAAGTCTTTTCGTGTTCCAGAAGGGATCTTTTTGTTGCAATTAATAAATCGTTGAGAAATGCAAGTTTTGAGGTTATATTTTAATGTGATTTATCGATGTCTTTTCGAAATGTGGCTGGTTGGTCCATAGAATCCTTTAATGAAACGATATGTGCCTGTTGCTCGACCACCTACTATCTTGAAGTTGCAATGTTTTTTGGTGTTTCCGTCTATTGCGATTCGACTGTATGTATACCTAAGTTCGATTGTTGAAGAGAAATATTGTCCTGGTGAGTTTACACTTTTATGGAAATATACTGCTACAAAATAGTCGATGCTTTGCATTTGGTTTTTGTTTTTTATGGATTGCGTCGTTCAGTTTTTTTGGAATCCAGAGCTGTTTTGACGCTTTTGTCTTTCGTCACTGTTATTACTGCAGGGCTAGTAACCTCTGGTAAACAGCTCTCGGCTGAGAAGGTGGATTCGACAATTTTCTGGTCTCGTCTTTACCCTCTAGTGTTTTGCGATTGAGATTCATCGAAGACAGCTGAAAGTTATTAATGTTTTGACTAGTGCCTGCTTCACTTGGTTCGCAGACGTCAGCGGATGCTCTGTGTGAAATTGCCTTTTGGTCCGATATCTTTTATCTGTGGTCATTATTGGAGTGTCAAGTTTGGTAAGCTCAATTGTCGTCAAATATTTTTGGTTTACTTGCTTTTGGGGATTTTTTTGGGAAACGCTCTGATTTCAACTGATAACGGTTTTCAGCTGAAAAGCTTGCCGATTGCAGACGACTCGACGCCCGAAATTCCGTTGCCTGATTAAGAACCATCAATTGATTAAATCAGCTCTCTACTGGAGAACTTGATTGTTAATCACTTCTGATATAACAGCGATTAATACGCGAGCCACTATATGAAGATATTAAAACGGAATTAATTTAATTAAGAATGCTAGTAAATTTATTAGCGCTTAGTGACGAAATTCCAGGACTGGAGACGAGCACTAAATTCTGCAGTGGAGCATGCTGATTGAGGCATAGGATAAGGTTAGCAGCATCTCGCTGAGAGATCACAACTTGCCAATGAATAGGCACTGTTTTCCATCGGTTCAGGAACGCAAATATTGATCGTTCAAATTTTGTTAAGCAAAAGCTAGCGGGACGAATTGCTGTTGTTGCATTTTTTTTTTGTTGTCATTTGGGGAAACAGATTAAAATCAATTGCCAAAGAAATGTCTTTGTCTGCTAGACATTATAATGATGCTTAATGTTTTTGTTTTTGGCCAATAATGCTGTGCTCCATTTTTGTTTCTTAATAATTGATTTTCTGTTTCAACTATGTTTTTGAGTGCGAGTAATTATAAGCCCTAGAACTTTTACATATACAGGATACTTTCTAGAGACGGGATTAAGATGGCATATTGTTAGATGGCATAGTTTTCGTTGTATTATAATGTGGTGTTTAAATCGCTGGACTTTACTTTTTATCCATCTAAAAAACTCAAACTCGAGCTGAAAATTCCAAACTGTGCATATTATCTTGCAAGCTTCTAACTGAGTTCTTGCAAGATCACCTGTCGATTTTTTTCGCAATCGACTGGAGGTGTTTTTTGGGGTGGATTTGTCAGGTATGATGTGCAATTTTCAGTGTTGATTATGGCCACCAGACCTGAAGACCTCAACTTGCCCGCAACAGTTGTCACTAAATTGGTCAAGGATTCAGTAAGTATCTTCTATTTTTGTTTGTGTTGAAAATTAATGCGTTGTATAAGTACTTAAATCACAATTATTTTTATTTGAAATGAAAAGAAGTGTAAGTATGTGAACAGCGAAATTCAGTTTAAATTATACTTAGCAATGTGATATTAGGATCTGCAAACGGTCATGTCAACACTTAATATTGTTCCGACCCCACTTGTGGGGGTGGGAGGAACTATATACTCAAATGGGTTTTTTTGTTCAGTCAATTTTGGCCGATCGATATATATCATCGCAGAGAAATGTGAGTTGTATCATTAAAAAGCTGTTTCAGCGTAGAATTCAAAATTAAAAAGATTTTTTTGATTTTCGTTTTTTTCGAGGAGTTATCGAGGATTGAAGTTTTGTGTGAACACGGGTTATTTGTTCACTTTTAGTGTGATTTTTCTTCAAATTAAGATATTTTCTATAAAAAATAGTATTTGAAACTCAAAATTCTTGCCAAAAAATGAACCAATTTTGTGTACCTAAAAGACTAAAGGCATTAAAAAAGACTAGTTCTGGTCTCATAGGGAGCTTCAATATCAAAAAAGTTCGAAATCTATTTGAGCGCTATTTTTTTTATAAAACTTTTCTACTTTTTTTTTGCTTTTTAAAGACACCTAGAGACAAGTCACTTTTCATATCGAGGTTCTGTTAATGACAAACCTCCTTGGCACTAAATTGAAGCCCAATGCACAAAAAAAGTTGTTTTCAAGGGATTGCTCATGTTTTTTTTTAATTCGACTCTGAGTTTTCGTAATTTTAAATGAAATTTTGAACTTCTTTTTGGGCTTTTTCTTATATTTTGGAGTCTTATGGCATGGACTCATTGACTAACAGTTTGATATGTTCCGTAATGAGATTTAAGTGAGCATATTTAGTGCTTCGAGTGAGTAACAGCTAATGGCTGTTAAGACTTAAAAAATAATTTTTCGAAAACTTTTTTGAGCATTAACCAATCATAAACTTATTATCGTGAACTGTTAGTCATTCTCTGTAATGACAGCACCCTCTTCCGTCCTACTGTAATCAGATTTGATCTAGTTGGCGGTTTTATCTTCTAACTTTTAGTAATATGACTTCAATGACACAAGATTTCAAAAATTTTTCAATTTTTTTTTGGATATTTTCGTATTATTGGTTACTTTTGAAATCTTATCACCTTAACCTAAAATTGAGAGCTCCTATTGGTTTCAAGAAAACGTTCAATGCATCACAGATAAATTTTTCAGAGAAAAGCTTATAGTTTCAAATGTCTTCGACTTTTTCTTTTCGCACTTCTCTACTGAATTTTTGGTTTTTGCGTGATTTTGTCGTTGTTTTCATAGTCGTAAGACTTGTTGTGATGTCTTATTGATCACCTATGAATGACAAACAACCTCATAATCCTATTGAAGCATATTTGATCGTATTTATTGACTTCCGTTTATATTTAATGAATTTAATGGCTGTTAAGAATTTAAAAATAATTTTCCGAAAATTTTTTTTGATTATTAACCAATCTTAAAATTTTCGTGAACTGTTAGTCAGTCTCAGTATTGAGAGAACCCACCTGCTTTCTACTGAAACCAAAAAAAGTTTCGTTGGCAGTTTTATCTACTAACTATTGATTATATGACTTTAATAACACAAGAACTTAAAATTTTTTTAAAAAAGGAAATTTTGGATTTATCGGTTACTTTTGAATTCTTATCACATTATCCAAATATTATACATATTATCCAAATATTATCCTAATCCCATTGGCCTGGAAAAGATATTCAGTGGATCACAGATAAAGTTTTCAGAGAAAAGCTAAAGGTTTAAATGGCTTGGAAATTTTCTTCTCACACTTCTCTATTGAGTTTTTCTTACTTCAAATGCAGCCAAAAATAATCTGGTTGGGGGTTTTATCTTCTACCCATTTGTTTTAATACTTCAATGCCACTAGTTTTCATGTTTTTTTGAAAAAAAATTTCGGGTACATTTTCTTATTTTTGGAGCCTTTGAAATCTTATCACCTTATCCTAATACTAATAGTTCCCATTAGTTTAGGCATGACGTTCTACGGATCATATATAAAGTTGCCAGAGAAGAACTTATGATTTAAATTGCTTTGAAATTTTCTGCTGGCACTTTTCTTCTGAATTTTTGGTTGTTGCCTGTCTTTGTTGTTTTCATCTTCAACAACTTGTTGTAAGTTCTTATTGAACAAATATGAATGGCCAACAAACTTGTTGTCCCATGGAGGCGTAATTTAGCGTATTTAGTGGATTCCGTTGAAAGCTAAAGAAATTAATGGCGTTGATACTACGAATTTTCTCAAAAATTTAGTGGACCTTATATATTTGTTCACATTTGATTTGTTGAAACTATATTAATAATAAAGAAGAATCCCATTGCTGTTAAAAATTAATTGAACATAGAAAAGTTTTTAGTGAAAAGCTCCTTTCAATGCTTTCGATATTTTTTTCGCTCAATTTCCTGATATTGCTGTTTTTTGCCTGTTTTTGTTCTTTAGGTAGCCGTAAATAGCTGACAAGTCTCTTAGGCCTGTAATTGGGGATTGAATTAATGATATTACCCGAATCAGATGGTCAGTTTATAGCCTTTGGTATTAAAGTTTATGATATACGTTTTCAAACCTTTTTCAAACTTTTCAGTTTTTGTTGTTCTTTGTAACTTATTTTCATCAATGAGAGGTCACATCCAATTTTTTGTATTCCAAAACAATAACATATCTACTGATTTTATTTGTCACCGATGCTCGGTTTGTTGGACAATATGAGTTTTTATAAACGTTTTCTGAGTGGTCAGTTGTTGCGCTTCTTTTTCTCTTCTTTCAGAAAAATGGCGTAATAACAGATCCAATGGTTTACAAATGTGGCCCAAACAAACTTATTTATTCCCTCAGTATAATTCCTGCTGCAGCTGAATTAGTAGAAATAAGAATTGAATTAAAAAGACACAATATTCAGATTATAGCTAATGATTTTAATGGTAGCAATAGTTTGTGTTTTCGCAAATCGTTTCTATTTTTTTAGGTTTTTCTTTAAAACTACCCAAAGACAATGCCTTTTGGTTTTGTAGTAACTTTTTAGTAATTTATCAAAGTTTATTTAGTTAAAGGCTAATGATTTTTAAGACTTGAATTTTCTTGGTTTAAAAAATGTTGATTAATTTTTGAATTTCGCCTGATTGATCGTTCTCTTTATTGACTTGTAACATAGTCTCATTAAGAAAACTTTCCGTCCGCTGTGTAGATAGGAGAAATTAAGTTTGAGTAGTTAAGGTTTTATCTGATTTTTTTTGACGTTGTTACTATGTGCTTTTAAATTTAGATATTCAGTTTTTGCCGTGAAGTTTTTGTTTTTGCTAATTGTTTTGGTTGTTTTTTAACTTGTAGTCCCTAAGGTCAGATCTCATTGGCGCTGTAATAAGGCATGGCATTATGTGATTCAATTAGTAGATAGGTTGTGTTATGATTGTTATAAACTCAAACATCTATTTTTGTTAATTATTCATTTGGTTGACAATTAATTCAAAAATGTAGATGAGCTTGGGTCGGAACATCATGTGCAAACGCACATTGACGAGCCGCCTTGTTTGTGTATGGCTATGAATAATCAAACTGGGGAACTGAACATTGTATTGGCACAATTGTGAACCTACACAAGATGTCAGGAGCTATCTACTTTCTTGCGCCAATCTTTTTCATTGAAAATATCAAACGAATTTTAACTAACCATCTGCGCTATTACCATTTTTTAACAACCGCTCACGAACGAAGCTTTTTGCAGAATCTAAATTATCTCATTGATTTTCTTAAGCAGCTGAACTCAAATGGAGGTAGTGTTTACAACTAAAAGTCAAGTGAAAGATATTATTTTTACTTGGTCTGTATTATTTTTGCCTCTAATTCTAATAATGCAAGTGGTTATACTAATTTCCACTTTAAAATCTTAATACTGGTCGATATCAACTTATAGTAACATTATTTAAAGCCCCTTGGTGAGCGTATTGAACCGTTACTACCCCCTGCCTCGACTGAAACATGCAGGCTACAATGAGATTGAGCGCTCTTCAGGAGTTCGAGACCAATTCGTCCGACATTAGTCGCTTGCTTTTATGCTCTGCAAAAAGTTCTTGTTGTCTGGTTGTGACGCCAGAATGATGTGTTTAGCTGCCTGCTCATGTAAATGTTTCAAAGGAGGCCCGGGTAGCAATCGGAAGAGCTGCGAGCATCTTCGTTCTCTATACAACTGCAAAGTAAGTTTTATCCCATACATAATGTCCCAACATTATTTCTTTTTGATATGCTAATTGATAGCAGAAGCAGTCGTCAGCTAAAGAAAAAGATAGAAGTTCATTTTATGGTACAATTGGATCATATAGTTATTACGATGTTATGCTCTGGCGGATGCTCAATTAACGAGGTCATGTCGGTTACAGGTTTTATTTTAAAAAAGACGTGGTATTATGTCTTAGCAGACATCTGTCTCAGATATCTTCTGATAAGAAGGCCTGTTGCCTTCGCTGTTTCACAGAATATTGATTTTATCAGTAATCCGAGCTGCAGGAAAATGTTGCATTACACAGGTTTTGGTTATGATTTTTTCATTCAACGAAACCAGTCCCCCCAACACTCCCCTTGTCTACCTCCATCTGGCGTTTTGCCCCAATCTCGTCCAGCTCTCCCAACTCTACCCCCCCCCCCCCCCCCCCCCCCGTCAATACTTCGACCCCCTCCCCATTCGGGTCACCAGCCCCTAATTCTAGCGTCGCTAAGCCCTAGCTGGCTACTGCCGAAACCAACCGCTCGCTGATCGTTTGAGAGCAATTCGCCCGACGTTAGTCGGTTATGTCTGTTGCTTTAAATAACTGGTTTTTTGCAATTCCGAAGTGCAGTCGTTCAGGATACAACTTTGGGTTTTACTTTTGCAGTGCTAATAACGTGGCAGCGTCTGAGAAGCGGAAGACGATCACACCTGAGGATATTTTGAGTGCAATGAGAGACATGGAGATGGACCAGTTTGTTAACCCACTCAGAAAATGTCTAGATGGTAAGATCCACTTTATATTAGGATCTAAGTTGTGCCGGTTTCGGAAAAAACCCACTTGATTTTAGATAGGAAATAAACCCGCACTTGACTTTTAAAGAGCCGCGCATTTAGTGGCCATGACCATTGCTTAGCGGCCCGTGGGATTTGATATGAAACTATCACAACCGAACAAATTAACACGACCAAAATTATAATTAAAATGGGGGTTTATTTCCTAGACCCAAAAGTTGTGCTATGGGTGTATTGGCGATAGTGGCTGAGAATGTTCCCTTTTCTCAGGTGAAATTTGATTATTTACAACGGGGATAATTTTCAGCCGAGTAGTATTGGTATTAATTTAATTAGAACCAGTACCACCAAAAACGTATATTGATTTGTTTGGACATTCGAAATCCTACAAGATGCCATCGAAATAGAACAAGAAGGTTCCATTTGAAATAGGCATTTATTAATAGCCGCCCTCATCTTCCCAGCCGGCTATTATAGCGCTCCTTATTTTTTTTACAGTTCAAAGAATTTGAATTGTATTGGTGCGCTGAGTTTTTTGTTAAGATGTGTTCACACATTTTTCAATGACTTTGATCTTTCAAAACGGGATAAACAGGTAAAGCCCAGCGAGCATTAAGTTTCATTAGAGGCCCAAAGTGGGCTTTAGTAGTCCTTCAAGTGCTTATGGTGGTGCAGCTGCTGGGATGGCCTTAATTTAAGGTTAAAAGGTCATTTTTAGGAGTTTTTGGGCTCAAAATGGTGCAATTTTTCATGTTTTTTTTTGTGATTTTTTTGAGTTTTTTGTTTGATTAGTCTTAGGTTGAAGTTTTTAGAATTTGATGAAGGCTTTTTGCGAGACAAAATTATTTGTAATGACAGTTTTATGAGCTATATGTTTTGGTACTACAAACACAAACACGCAAAATGATGCTAATTTTTGCAATTTTTTTCAGGTTTTTCGAAAATGTTTCATTTTTTGAGTTTTTTTTTATTCCTAGGTGTCAAGAAACCTCATCTAGGGTTTGATAAAGGGTTTGATGATAGATTACTGCATAGTTTCTAGTGATAATGTAATGGTTTTCAACTTTTTGGCATCATGAATTTTAGCATTTTTTGACAAAATTTGAAATTTTTTTCATATTTTTTGACATTTATTTTCAATATTCAAGTTGTTTGAGTCCCAGGGGCCAGAAAACCTCATTAGGGGTTGGATAATAACTTACTGAAAAATTTTTAGTTGCCATGGATTGGTTTTCAACTTTTAAATATCACAAATTTTAGCAATTTTTTTTGACAAAATTCGCAATTTTTTTAGGTTTTTGAAAATTTTCATCATTTTTTCAGTTGTCCAGCTTCAGCGACCAGGCAACCTCCTTTGAGGCTTGTTAGTAGGGCATTGCATAGTTTTCAGTAACAATGGAATGGTTTTTAACATTTTAATGTTTCGAATTTTAGCATTTTTTTTTTTGATAAAATCTGCAATTGTTTTAAGGTTTCCTAAAGTTTTTGTCAGTTTTTGATATTCATCCATTCTCAAGTGCAAGAAAACGTATTCCATGTTCTGATAAAAAGTTACTGCATGGTTTTTAGTTTCAATGGATTTGTTTTCAACAATTTAAACTTTCGAATTTTAGAAGTTTTTTGATAAAATTTGCTATTTTTTTCAAGTTTTTTCAAAATATTTGTATTTTATTTATTTTCTTGCCTCAGTAGCCAGGTAAACTCATCCAGGGTTTGATAGTATGTTATTAAATAGTTGCTAGGTGGCAATTAAATGGCTTTCAACATCTTAATAGAACGAATTTCTATTTTTGAAGTTTGAAATTTTTTTAAAAAAAATTATTGCCTATCGATCTATGAGCCAATGAGTTTAAAGCTTAGAATTGGGTTACTGGATCGCGTCTAGACACAGAAATGATTCTGAAGATGTTTGTTTTACGATTTTCAGCAACATTTCCTTGTAATTTGCAAATGATTTTTTTTCTTAAATTTTTTGGTCATTTTCGAGTTAATCGATCTTAAGGGCCAATGAATATTTTTCAGGTCTTGCATAATTAATACTGGACCGATTTCAGAGACAAAAATTTTTAACATATTTTTGAAATAGGTATTTTTAAAAGGAAAAATTGTGCCTTAGGTTTAAAAGCTTCAAGAGTTTTAGCAATGAGTATATTTTTGCTTAGTTTTGATTCTTTTAGTTTCTCAATTTTTTAGATGATCTTGTTTGTATTCTGGCTGGCATTGTTCAAGTGATCTGCTTGTCAGGTAGAGTACGTCTGAGTTTTTCATTCAATTCTTTGAATTGTATTTCAGGACTTGTCCTGCTATGTTTTTTTACTTCAAACTTTTTTTCGCTTTACCCATTTTGCCGCTTTTTCGACATTTTGCGTGAAATCTTTTTGACTTCTCTAGGCTAGTTTCAATCTTCTGTCATTCTGCTCAAAGTCCTTTTAAACAGCAGCTGCTCAGCAAAGCAATTCAAAATGAAGAGAGTCAGTATAAAAAGATCAAATTCAGAGATAGAAACGGGATAAACCCATAAAGCCCATTTTTAGATGCCCGGTACTTGAATTTTGTGCTCATAAGTTTTAGTTACTATCTATAATGCTTACTGGTATTGATACTAGACCCTCTAGCCTCTCACTGAGAGACAGGAGTATGCTCAATTACAAAATGACATCAAAATAAATCGCACTAAAAAATGTTTTTATACAAAAAACAATTTTTGTTGATATTTGCTTTTCTTTCAATCCCAATAGAGTTATGGGAATCAACGGCGGCTATTTTCCGGCAGTCTGCCGGGTATGTTTGTTGTATGTCTTTCTTCTGCTGTTCTCCTTGCTATAAAAGTGAATAGCGACTCACTCCATCATAAGTTGATCATGTTTGTTTTTCTAGAAACGTCTGCTAGTGTATGCGATTTGATTTCAGCATACAGAAAATGTTCAACAACTAAACCCAAGACAGGTGCCAAACCCCCCACAGCACCCAAAGGAGGTGGAGTTACCAAAAAACCCTCGCCCAAAAAACCATCAGCCTCCAAAACTGCACCCTCGAATACAGTAGACACCGATAGCAAAGCATTGAACGTTAAGAACGTGAACGCAGCGGAAACTTCCGCAGTGAGTAGGGACAATATTACGTCTCAAGTTACGTCATCTAATTCGTTGAGAGCACAGGAAGATAGTGACCTCGAGACGTCGTCAAGTGCCTCGTCATCTGAAGTAGAGCCGGTGAAGCGTCCGGATGCTAAGCATGGATTCACTAACATTCAGAGTACTGGAACCAGCTCATTGACTACCCCTGGGGCCAAAGTGGTAGTGGCCGAAGATGCTCTTGTGCTGGAAAACACTGATGAAGATTCAGATGACAGCAGTGATTAGCGTACCAGGAAAGCTCTTTACTGGCACAGAACAAAATTTGTTTTGAATTTTGTCGCTAACATAATTATGTGCGTCATAATTGTGATCGTTCGGAATTTTATCGAACAATTAGTTTTGTTACAAGTGAATCGGTCATTGTTGGTGGAAAGATATGCAATATAGTAATTGAATAAGGTATTTACACTGGACTCTATTTGATGATCTATTTTAGATAATATACCTGAGAAATGTTTGGTGTAAAATTGAGCGAATTGCTGGTAAACTACAGAATCTCAATCTTGTTTGATATTGAACATGAGCTGGTACATAAAGAAAACCTAAGTTCGGTCAAATTTTGTGCAAATATTGCTTTTTTGGTTTTGTTTTCTTAAATGAATTTTGAATTGTGTTTTTAATACATCGTTTTATTTTAATGAGTTTAATTAATTGTTCTCAAAGATTGCAGCAATTATATTAGTCCTGTGACCTTCTTTTATGCGATTTTTTGCTTGACCGATTTCTCGTCTGACCTATTTGACTTATCGTTGTCCTCAAAAACGAGATGAACAGGTAACGCTCGGACGGCACTAAGTTCTCATAGCCTTACGCCTAACCGGTGTCTCTAAGAATGCGGTTCACCAAAACTTTTGATAATTTAATGGTAAAAGGGCGGTTCTTATTCTTAAAAGTTTGACCCCCCCCCCCAGTCACCCTCAACACACCCCCAGTCCTCCCGTCCTCCCTCATCTACCTGGCGGTTGCGACCCCCTCTCTCTTCCAGCCCACCCAACCCTACCCGCACCCCTAATCCGCTACCCTTACTCTCCCGCAATGCAAGCATCCCTAAGCACCAGCTGGGAACTACCGAAGCAAACCGTTCGCCGGCCGTTTGAGAGCAATCCGCCCGACGTTAGTCGGTTATGTTTCACTACTTGACTATTCGTACTGTCATATGGTTTTGTGATGAGTTTTGAAACTTTGTGATATTTACTTGTAAGCTAAAATAGCTTTTCCGCAACTTATCCGTCTTTTGCTTGCTCGCTTCGAAATTTAATCTAGGCTATGAGCAACAATGAAATGATTGTGCGCAGAACTACAGAAAGCTGCAAAATTAGCTATGAATTAAACAGCAAATATTCCGATTAAAAAAGTGCAATTATAGCAACATTTTGTAAGAAACTCCCTCAAGTTCAAAGAAATGGAGGTTAATTTTGGGTACATTTGATAACTTAGCTTTTTGTGCCGGATAAGTTCTTCTTGATCAGAATTTTGCTTCCAAATTTTGCAGATAAAATTTTAGGAGAGCTGTCTAAGCTTTTTGCCTATTGAAATCATTGCTATCTCATGTTTCCTTTGCTAAGAATCTCCTGATGCTTTGCATGGGCTCAATTGCTTGACTAAAATTGAGTTTGTTTTTGCGCATTATGAATTGACATGATCCAGTTTATTTTGAAGCAACGGAGTTACATCAGCTATTGAAAGAAATTTTAACCTCTGTTTACGTTATATTTTTTATGATGAGAATTTTTTTATCGTAAAGACAAGTACCTTTGTAACGTCAGTTCAACAACTCGCTCGCATTTTTTATTGTTTTTTTACAAATCTTTGGAAGGCTTCGAAATTCAGTGCATATAGCATTTTCAAAGCATTAAGAAAAGATTTAGGCCACGTTGAAAGCTTATCGGAATCATTCCTTAACAACCTTAGTTTTTTTGTTGACGATAGCTGGTTTGAGCATAAAGATTCATTAATTGCTCCCAAGCGATGTTGGTAAAGCGTTAATCTTAAAGCTGCTCTTGATCTTAAAAGTCTGACCCCCACTCAACCGGGGGATAGGGGATAGGGTAGGGTAGGGTAGGGTTGGAAGGGGAGTGCTGGATGAGAAGGGAATCCAAACCGCCAGGTGGAGGAGGATGGACGGGGGTGTATTTGGGGGTGGGGTGATTGAGGGGCGGGGAGGGGGGCGCTAATGCCAGCATCCCTAAGAACCAGCTGGCTGTTACCTAAGCCAACAGCTCGCCGATCATCTGAGAGCAATTCGCCAGACGTTAGTCGCTCATGTTTATTATACGTGTCCGACCAGAATGCCAGATTGTTTTCAGTTTTTGGCAATGGACCCCCTAATGTTGATTGGGGGTATTGGACTGGGTTTTGTTCTGGGCAACAAATTGCGACTTCATTCTATAAGGCGAGTGATATCGGGAGTGGTATCGAAATATTACTACCCCCACTCTCCTCCCAACAAAAGTGTAGAAGCCATGAAGGGAGAACTGAAGCTCGTCGTCGCTGTGAGAATGGATCTCAAAATGGGTATGAACATGAGATTAGCGCGTTAAAATTTTGAGATAAAAGTTTTGTGGAGAAATTAATAAAGTGGTTTGAGGTTGATTATTTATATATTGAGTGATAATATGCAGAGTGACGATAACCCTAATGATTAATTGCTCTTGAACGAAGTTCATAGCAATTATTGTAAACGTGTGTTTTTTATGCAAAATTTTCGCGTGACAATTTTGACTTTTCGAGTGACTTTTTGCGTTTCGCATGACCTAAAATTCTCTCTCAATCGCAATTTTAAGCAGCTGAATTCAATTGGCGGCAATTTAATACTAAAAGTCAAATGAAAAGTGCGCCGAAACTGGTGCCATTTCTTACTTTAAATCTTAATAGTGGTATATGTTAACCTCTAATGTGGTATTTGAAGCCCACTATTGAACTTCTTAGTCCCATTTAGGCTCCCTCCTCCCCCCCCCCACCGACTGAAGCAGGCTGCAGTTCATTAGAGCTCCCACTAGTCGTTCGAGAGCAATTCTTCCGACGTTTAGTCGGTTATGTTTGATAATAGTAAGTGAGGGATGATAAAAAAAAAACTATACGATACGATTCTATTGTTGATACTATTCATTAACAATTGAGAAATATGCTAAGGATAGGTGGTAATATGCAAAGTAAAAAACCAATAAAATCCGGTCAACTTGCAAATAATTTTGACATTGGTCAGGTTTCCATTTCAGGCAAAGGCAAAATTGCAGCTCAATGTGCACACGGTGCCCTGAAAGCCTACCTCATATCACCCGATACTTTAAAACAGTCATGGACATTTCAAGGACAGACTACAGTGGTCACGCAAATTGATTCCTTAGAAGAACTGCGATCATTGTTTGAGAAAGGAAAGAGTCTGGGGCTTCCGGTCGCCATCATCAGAGATGCAGGTCGGACGCAAGTCGCGAGAGGAACTGAAACTGTTGTTGCCATTGGACCGGGTCCTATTAGTTTAGTTGATCAAGTGACGGGAAAACTCCCCTTGATGAAATAGTTGTTTTTAGATTCTGACTGATTTGAATAAGTTATGAAAAATCATCTTTTGACAGACCGTTCTTTTAATTCTTTGAATCGTTACTTCAATCGTATAGTATTACTCGAAGTAATTATAGCCGAGCAAGATTTGGCTTATGCTCTATTTCGGTTGTGTTTTTGTGAAGCTACATGAGGTAGATTTTGTTTATAGCGCGTTTAATGAAGTTGAAACAAACGAACTGCTCAAGGCTGTTGGAGTTCAAACTTAAATCGTCTAGATTAATTAAGATAAACACGGAACTTGGCTCGGTAATTTGCGTTTGAATATAATGTTTAAACTTAAATGTCTAGCAAATAAGGAAAGAATAGGAAACTTTCAAAAAATCACTTATTCTTTGAACTAATTGGTTTTTAATAGCCGCGTCCTCAATTCCAGGCGGCTATTATAGCGCTCCAATTTTTTTTACTTCGTCTAACAGATTTTTGTTTCGTCTTACCCTGACTTCTTGGAATTGACTTTTTGAATAGCCGCGTCCTCAATTCCAGACGGCTATTATAGCGCTCCTAATTTTTTTACTTCGTCTAACAGATTTTTGTTTCGTCTTACCCTGACTTCTTGGAATTGACTTTTTCAATGACTTACCTCACTCAAAAAAATGACTTCTGAACTCACTTATGGAGCTTTAAATTTTATGAACATTTACTTGTTAAAGGTCAATAGTGTGCATCTAAGTAGTGCCAAACATATATGCCCTAATTCTTGATTATTAGAGTCTTGAGTTTTTGATTTCGAATATTAATTTTGGGATCTTCTCCGTTTGTGCCCCCAGCACGTTATGCGCCCCTAGTTACAGAGCACGTGCCATTACATAGTAAGTCATTATGTAAAAAATATTGCACGTGCATCTGAGGGGTGCAAATAATATACGCCCACTAAGCTGAGGCGGCACAAACGGAAAAGATCCTAATTTTGGAAAGCCCTATTAGGGCTTTCTCCTTATAGAGCTTATGTGTCTCATAAAAATCACAGTCCGAAGCTAACCCAAAATGTCTAGTGGTCTACTAAAGGACTGGTGTGCGATCTGTCTATCTAATCTCTTTAGTTGTTTCAATTCATGGAAAGCCCCAAGCGTCTATCGCGGCTATTTTCCGGCAATCCGTCGGCTATTTTTTAGTGCTGTTATTTTATAATATCTTTTTACTATGTGAATATAAAGACACATTAGAAGGCCGATGAGACCTGTCATTAATGGGACTACGAGAGAAATTACACAACACAATAGAACGACAACAAATATTAGGTACGGCCACAACATTACGGAGAACATTTAGTAACAAAGTCAAAATGGCATCAATTAAAACCTTAAATTACAGAAGCTAACTTGTCCTTCACTGGAAAGCAGATGTGACCTGTCTTAAAATGGTGAATAAATCGACAAAAAACCGGCAAGCTCCAAACGCCTAGATTTTTTGAAATTAATTGATTTCACAAGTCGAAACAATCATTTGCGATTCACATTTAACTCCTTGGGAAGCTTAAGTGACCTGTCTAGAACATAAGACCAGACTACAATATGACAACAGTTAAGAAAAACTCGAAAATTCACTAACATTTTACGAAAACACAACACAGAGTGCTGAAGCCATGGAATGCGGAAATTGTTTGCGAGGGCCTCTTTTGAATATCAATGGGACCTTTCTCAAGTGACTCTGAAAATACAACAAAATGAACCACAGTTACTCACCTGTATCA
Source organism: Convolutriloba macropyga (assembly GCF_964194025.1). Classification (NCBI taxonomy): domain Eukaryota; kingdom Metazoa; phylum Xenacoelomorpha; order Acoela; family Convolutidae; genus Convolutriloba; species Convolutriloba macropyga. Next base: position 60,514,427 of record NC_134474.1, read on the forward strand.
AAAACTGCAAAGTGGAAACAGTGCCGCAGACGTAAAAGCATTAGTCAAATCAGAAAACCAAAAAATAGATTGAAGCTTTCGTCACAAGGAAGTGATTGATAGCTTTCATTAATGAGACAAAAAGTAGGTCAATAGACAGTCAAAATTATTTGTTATTTTTGCAAATAAGTATATCCAAAGTCCTTAAAACCATTAGATGTTAATTGAAGGCTTGAAATAGATGCACTTAGGACACTAAGAAGCTATTCGGACCTGTCATTATTCAGATTATTTTATAATACTAAAAAACAGCCAGTATAGGAATAAATCAGCAACTCAATTGGAGTTTTTCAGTAAACAAAATCCCACATAAACACCAAAAAACAACAAATATTTTCAATTGGATTTTCATCCACAGTAATTGGACTTGTTACTATCTGTGTGAATTGACAAATCGCCAAAAAATCACAATCGTTAATTTTCCAATGTTCACAAATTTTTGTTAAAATTTGTAGAATCTAAGAGCCGACAAGTATCAACTGAAAACATTAGATAGGTTCTTTTTGACCTTTAAAATAAGCTAATTGAATCTTTGTTTTTTGAGTCATAAGATAATAAAAAGTAGTCGAAAAGACAGCCATAAAAACAACGAGCTGCGAAAGCCATAAAAAGCATTTGCTGTTTTTTGAAAAAAAACTGGGTTCATTGAGTTTCAGGGTCTTTCCCATTATAGCCCCGCCATGAAAATATAGCCCCCCCATTATGGTATTTTTACCATGATTGGGGGGCTATAGGTTATCTGACCACTAAGCTGGGGGGCTATAATGGGCAAGACCCGAATTTCATTCGCACATACATGGGATATGGTTTAATTAACATTTGGTATAAATTCTTACTTGTCTGTAATTAGCTATAAACAGTCCAAGATTTTGGAAGAATGAATGCCCCAGTTCAATTCTAATACTATTGATTGTAACAACCTACATTGAGATCCAAGCTACACTTTCTTCTGCTGCGCGTTTTTTAAAGTTTTGTTGGGGAAATACATCATGTTACCAATAAAATAAACGTAAGCGAGAAATGTATCAAATTGCGTCATATTTCTCAGCCAATCAAATTAAACTATTTTAAATGCGTGCAAAATTCGTTCCAATTTACGTAGAGACCTCGGAAAAATAACATAATCCTATATATTAAACGAGTGAGCTCAAAATTCGGACAAAATTTTTGCATGTTTAAGGGGCCTCTTGATGCGCATGTTTCAGAGCCGCATTGAGCAGCATGGTTAAGCGAACATATCGAGAGAGTTCAATGACATAAAAAGCTCAAAGTAGATGGGTGAGAACCGAAATTGGGACAAAGGACTGCTAGTCAGGTGCTGTTTCCACGAGGCTAAGAGTGCTTGAAAGTATGCTCGCAAAAGAGAGGTTTTACTGTCCTGGGTTCTACGTGTTTTTTAATTGCTACCGAACTAAATTTGAAGTTCTTATTGTAAACGTGTGTTTTTCTGCAAAGTTTCAGGCAAATAGTTTAGAGAAAATTACGCAAAAACAATCATTGAAGACCTTCAGAAATGTTACGTAACAAGAGTTCCTGGCGCTCATATGGTCGAGCAGCTGTCGGATAAAAAATGGAACCTACGTCATCCCGTCATCAACCCGAACAAACAAAAGAAATTGCGCAGGGTATTCAATGGTGCAGCGAAATTCCATGGTAGGTTTTGAACGTACGTATCTTTGCTCACTGGCCCCGATTTGCTGCAAAACTTAATCAATGTACTACTCAGTTTTCGTCAACATCAGTTTGCAGTGTCTGCAGATATCGTAGTTATTTTCCTCCTGGTTGGTGTCCCTGACTGTCACCAGCCATCATTGCGTTTTTGTGATTGGACGGACCCGCCACAAATGTTGTAGTGTTTCAATACAAGCGCCATGTATTTGGGTTAAAGAATCGCCCTGTTGCGCTAATTTTGCATTTAAACGCACGGCCCTGGAGAATATAGGCCAATACCCAGAAGCTTCCAAAGAAGCCGTCCTAGAAAACTTCTACATGGCCGGTTACTTAAATCCGATGGAGTCCCCTGAGAGGGCTCTCAATCGATCGGGGGTATTAGCGCATCCACTCTATTTAGATGGGTTCAAGCTGACTAAATTTGTGAGCAGTGTGCAAAATTTTTCTGATGAGATTGATGGGGCACCTCAATCTACCAAACCCAAGGTAATTGCGTCATCTAAGGAGTAATCATTGCACGTGCTGGGCCGAAGCGGAATCACAACAATGACACTTTAGTTGTGAGTCGGGTTACCTCCATTACAGTAACTAGTTCCTCAACAACAACGCTTGGTGTTGAGCCTAGTGTCTAAGGTATTTGAACCCATCTGCCTAGTGACACCATTTATCGTTGGTGCTCGATTGTTACTAAGGTACATCTGACGTGTCAGTTGGCAGCATTGGAATCAAAACCTACAAAGAAGCACTTTTGAAGGGTTCCTCGAATGGAGTGTAGAATTACCGAAGCTTTTGAAAATTATTTTTCGGAGGCGCTATTTATCGCGAAACTTTGAACACCTGGAATTGCATATGTTTGACGATAGTTTGCAAAAATTTTTAAGTGCCGTTGCATTCCTCCGAGCTCGAGTAACTACTTCGAGTGGGCATCAAACGGAGTTTGGGTTTTCCTTGGGTAAAACTCGCGTAGCATCTATGAAGGTGCAAACAGTTCCAAAACTGGAACTACAGGCAGCGCTACTAGCCGCTCAATCGATAGCAACCACGTAGCACCAAGAGATAACCCGGAAGAAGCTCCAACTTCTAGTATGTCTACTGAGGTTTTACAATCAAGTAGCTTGGTGAGGGCCCCCGAAATTCCTGGGAACCAAGCAATTCCCATTCGAACCAAGCACTAAAATATTTAATAACATCAAGCTCGGTATAGCTTAAAAAAATATAACGCTAACACATCCTTAGCCGCATCAGCAAATAAATCAACTGAGGATCCGCCTCCGGAACTAATCCCCTTCGATAAGTTCAATTTTTATCAAAAGCTGCTACGGACAACAGCATATAAGCTCCGGCTGTTACCCTCCAATTAAAGCTACCGTAATGCTGATGGTAGTAAAATCGATCCAATTGAGCTTGACGAAGCCGAGCGTCATCTTCAGCATCTCGTTTAAAGAGAATCTAGTGATTCCAAAAAAAGATCTCCTAGAAAATAAATCCGTTAAACGGAGTAGCCGTATCGCTCTGTTTTCCGTTTCATTGAACAAAATGTCTTATCCGTTCGGCTGGCTGCATCAAACGGTTGGTTGAAGTTGATTTTGATGTGAAACACTTTTTTCTTGGAGGCACGCCATATATTTGTAAAACAGTTTCTCATAAAAAAATCACCATCAAGGCGTTGACTATCTGAGAACTAAAATACAGGAACGTTATGCTATCCTCAAAATGTGATCCTGACTGCGTTCAATGAAATCTAACAAAGTTACGTGCAGAATTTTCCGCGCTGCAATTATTCAACCCATCATTGCCGAACTACCAGTTTTAAGACTTGCATGCCACACTCCCCCTTTAACAAAACCGGGATTGACTGCTTTGGCCCAATTTACGTCACTGTTCGTCGGACTACCGAGAAGAAACGGGGATTCCTCTTCACTTGATTGGCTACCCGTGCGGTCCGTATGGAAATCGTCCCATATATTGACGCTAATTCGTGTGCAATGGAATTAGAGTGGTTTGTCCCTCGTTGGCGAACACCTAGCTTGAATTGGTCTGATAATGGTACTAACTTTGTTGCTGCGGAGAAAGAGATCTGCAAGAAAATTGAGAAATGGAACGACATCAACATCCCCGCAGAACTTGCCCGCAAAGGCATTAAGTGGAGGTTCAACCTCCCAGTGCGCCACACCAAGGTGACCTCTGGGAGAGGCTAGTACGTAGTTTTAAGCGAATTCTTTACAATATCCTCGGTACTCGTCGCCTCACTAACAAAATTTTAAACACTCCTTTTTGTCTATGAGAACACGCACTTAACGCACGCCCGTTAACGCCCTAATCTTTTTCTACTTGGTAACCAAGCAACAGCAACTTGATCAATTCATGACATCGACGAGTTCAATTGTCGTAAACGGTACGCCCGCTCACTGTCATATGCTAACATTGTTCGGTCAGATTTGATCAAAGAGTACGTACCGGCGCTGAACCGACGTTCTAAGTGGCAGACGCCTGTCGGGCAACACCTAATGACCGGTGACTGGGTTTGGGTATTTGAAGAGACCAAGCCAAGGGTTAATACCCAAGTGCTCTTATCACTGGTCTCCTTCACGGTTCCGACCGTGTCGCACGCTCCGAGGTTTTGCGATTGTCCGCTGGATCGCTCGTCCGATCACTCGTTAAATTAGTACCTAATCTCCCAACATCTTCTCTGCCAGAGAGTGTTACTAAGTAAATAATCGCACGCGAGAAATTGTATCAAATTAAGTCAATTATATCAGCCAGTCAAGTTACAGTATTTAAAATGCGTACAGAAATTGTTCCAATTTACGTATAAAGCTCACAAAAAGTAAATATAACATAATTTCCTTAAACCCAATCAATAAACATGTCAAATAAGACCTGTTTGTTTTTAATAATTTTCGTTATTTCGCAGAGTTTTGTACAGAATGGTGACCGTCTTTGGCTTCGAGTATGAAAAATAACTGATACTATTCAAATGAGAAAAAAGACTTTGCGGTCTAAATCACTTGTTGTTGTCTAAAGCTCAACCGTTGCTTTGTATAACAACATTATAACTATGCTTGATATTCTGAGTTGAAACTGTTCACGGTGGTGTGTTTTGAGTTATTTACAGCTACACATCATTTGGCAGAAATCCAAAATGTTAAAAATAAATCAAACTTTTTGTATAGATGTGGATTTAAACTTGCGAAAAGATGGTAGAGTCTCATATGACGCAAATTTTGATTTTTCCTTCATATGCGTTTATGATATTTTTGTTTATATTTTTCAGTCGTTTACTTCTGAAGAATTAGGGCAAAGTGGGCTCAAGGGGAATATATGTTGCCAATTTTCCTTAAAGAAGGTTGTGTTTTTCTCAAAAAGTTCAAAAAAATTTTAGCCTAAAAACGCGACTAAACAGTTCAACATCTCTGCTATCGTCAAGGAGAATTGAAAATTATTTATTTTATTTGAATCTTTTTTTGTACCATTTTCTGGGGTTTTATTTTCACGTTCATTTTTCAGTTGAAAGTGGCTTTTGTGAGAGGACTTTGTCAGTGCTTGTTCCCATCTCATGAATTAAAAATTAATTTTATGAAATTAAAAAAAAATTTCTGATTGCAAATGAGATTGATGGGTCACCTCAATCTACCAAACCCAAGGTAATTGCGTCATCCAAGGAGTAATCATTGCACGTGCTGGGCCGAAACGGGACATTTTAGTTGTTAGTTTTTAGTTGTGAGTGACACTTTAGTGGTGAGTCGGGGTACCTCCATTACAGTAACTAGATTATCAACAACAACGCTTGGTACTGAGCCTAGTATTTAAGGTATTTGACCCCATCTGCCTAGTGACACTATTTATCGTTGGTGCTCGATTGTTACTAAGGGACATCTGACGTGCCAGTTGGCAGCATTGGAATCAAAAGCTACAAAAGAGCACTTTTGAAGGATTCCTCGAGTAGAGTGTAGAATTACCGAAGCTTTTGGAAGTTATAATTTGGAGGCGCTAATCTTCGCGAAACTTTGAACAACTGGAATTGCATATGTTAGACGATAGTTTGAAAGAAGTTTTAAGTGCCGTTGCATTCCTCCGAGCTCGAGTAACTACTTCGAGTGGGCGTCAAACGGAGCTTGCGTTTTCCGTGTGTAAAACTCGCGTAGCACCTGTGAAGGTGATGACGGTTCCAAAACTGGAATTACAGGCAGCGCTACTAGCCGCTCAATTGAAAAAAGATATCTGCCAAACTCTCTCAGCTCTTTCAGTCAACAGGGTTTTCATCTAGACCGACAGCACTACTGTCTTGCAAGGGTTTAATTTTACAACCATGCACCCAATATTTGAAGCAAACCGTGTTAGCAAAATCTGAGAACGCACAAGTGTTGTCGAAAGAAACCACGTAGCCCCATGAGATAACCCGGAAGAAGCCCCTACTTCTAATATGTCTACTGAGGTTTTACAATCAAGTAGCTTGGTGAGGGCCCCAAAAATTCCTGGGAACCAAGCAATTCCCATTCGAACCAAGCACTAAAATATTTAATAACATCAAGCTCGGTATAGCATCAAAAAAAATATAACGCTAACACATCCTTAGCCGCATCAGCAAATAAATCAACTAAGGATCCGCCTCCGGAACTAATCCCCTTCGATAAGTTCAATTTTTATCAAAAGCTGCTACGGACAACAGCATATAAGCTCCGGCTGTTACCCTCCAATTAAAGCTACCGTAATGCTGATGGTAGTAAAATCAATCTAATTGAGCTTGACGAAGCCGAGCGTCAACTTCAGCATCTCGTTTAAAGAGAATCTAGTGATTCCAAAAAAAAGATCTCCTGGAAAACAAATACGTTAAACGGAGTAGCCGTATCGCTCTGTTTTCCTTTTTATTGAACAAAATTTCTTATCCGTTTGGCCGGCTGCATCAAACGGTTGGTTGAAGTTGATTTTGATGTGAAACACTTTTTTCTTGGAGGCACGCCATATATTTGTAAAACAGTTTCTCATAAAAAATCACCATCAAGGCGTTGACTATCTGAGAACTAAAATACAGGAACGTTATGCTATCCTCAAAATGTGATCCTCACTGCGTTCAATGAAATCTAACAATGATACGTGCAGAGTTTTCCGCGCTGCAATTATTCAACCCATCATTGCCGAACTACCAGTTTTAAGACTTGCATGCCAAACTCCCCCTTTGATAAAACCGGGATTGACTGCTTTGGCCCATTTTACGTCACCGTTCTTTGGACTGCCGCGAAGAAATGGGGATTCCTTTTCACTTGATTTACTACCCGTGCGGTTCGTATGGAAATCGTCCCATCCATTGGCGCTAATCCGTGTGCCTTACCAAGGTGACATCTGGATAAGGCTAGTACGTTGTTTTAAACGAATTCTTTACAACATCCTCGGCACTCGTCGCCTCACTAACAAAATTTTAAACACTCCTTTTTGTCTATGAGAACACGCACTTAACGCACGCCCGTTAACGCCCGTGAGCGCTGACCCGTGGATAACATCTAATCTTTTTCTACTTGGTAACCAAGCAACAGCAAATTGATCAATTGTTGACATCGACGAGTTCAATTGTCGTAAACGGTACGCCCGCTCACTGTCATATGCTAACATTGTTCGGTCAGATTTGATCAAAGAGTACGTACCGGCGCTGAACCGACGTTCTAAGTGGCAGACGCCTGTCGGGCAACACCTAATGACCGGTGACTGGGTTTGGGTATTTGAAGAGACCAAGCCAAGGGTTAATACCCAAGTGCTCTTATCACTGGTCTCCTTCACGGTTCCGACCGTGTCGCACGCTCCGAGGTTTTGCGATTGTCCGCTGGATCGCTCGTGCGATCACTCGTTAAATTAGTACCTAATCCCCCAACATCTTCTTCTGTGCCAGAGGATGTTACTAAGTAAATAAACGCACGCGAGAAATTGTATCAAATTGCGTCAAAAATCTCAGCCAATCAAGTTAAAGTATTTAAAATGCGTACAGAAATTGTTCCAATTTACGTATAAAGCTCAGAAAAAGTAAATATAACATAATTTCATTAAAGCTATTCAAAAAACCTGTCAAATAGGACCTGTTTGTTTTTAATAATTTTCGATATTTCGCTCAGTTTTGTACAGAATGGTGACCGTCTTTGGTCTCAAGTATGAAAAATAAACTGATACCAGTCAAATGAGATAAAAGACTTGGCGGTCTAAATCACTCTTTGTTGTCTAAAGCTCAACAGTTGCTTTGTTTAACAACATTATAACTATGCTTGATATTCTGAGTTGAAACTGTTCACGGTGGCGTGCTTTGAGTTATTTGCAGCTACACATCATTTGGCAGAAATCCAAAATTTTAAAAATAAATCAAACTTTTTGTATAGATGTGGTTTTAAACTTGCGAAAAGATGGCAGAGTCTCTTATGACGCAAATTTTGATTTTTCCCTCATATGCGTTTACGAAATTTTTGTTTATATTATTCAGTCGTTTACTTCTGAAGAATTAGGGCAAAGTGGGCTCAAGGGGAAAATTTGTTGCCAATTTTCATTAATGAATGTTGTGTTTTTCTCAAAAAATTCAAAAAAATTTAGCTTAAAAATGCGACTAAACATTTCAACATCTCTGCTTTTTTTAAGGTTAAAATTGACACTATGGCTAACGTTTGAAACAATTTAATAGCAAAATTAGACAATAAAATTAGATCAAAAGGTGCTGAAAGTAAAGAAAATCAGGTCAAAGGACAATTTGTAAAAACAACAATAAATACTCGGAAGAGCCGAATTCTATGTCTTCCGGCCCATTCATTCATAAAGACTCAAATATAGATAAAGAAATATATGTGCTTTTCCGCTCAAAAAAAGTTTGTAGCAGCTGTTACGAAACGAAGGTGAGATTTGGTTATTATGGGTTTTTACCAACTGAAGAAGTGTATTGGTCTACTAGAGGTTTGCAAAGCTGTAGGACGGATGGATTTTCATCATTGAATACATTTTTTGACAGAATGCTGCATAAAATTTACCAGTTTAGCCAATTTTGCTCTTGTTTTTATTGAACAGTTAAAAGTAGTTAATACTAAAAAATTGATAGTGCAGTTTTGTTTGGAGCCTATCAATATGCTATATGGGATAAAAACTGTTGCCTTTTAATTTCCAGCTCGTACTACAAAATTTTCCACTAAATTTAAACTTTTCTGCTTTAAATTGCATTTTGTCAAACACTTAAAGTCACTGTTTTATGATTTAATTGTAATTAATCTCGAATGGCTAGTTTATGACCGCATTGTTAGGAGAATTGTAAATCATTTAATTTATTTCAATATTTTTTTTGTACCGTTTTCTTGAGGTTTTATTTTCACGTTCATTCTTCAGTTGAAAGTGGTTCTGCTTTTGAAGCCATGTTTTTGTGAGAGCACTTTGGCATTACTTGTGCTCATCTCATGATTTAAAAATTAAATTTGTGAAATTTAAAAAAAGGTTTTTTTTCTGATTGCAAATTTGGAAAATAATAATGGCATTTTGTCTTCTTTAGAACAAAAGATCCTCAACAAAATTTTTCTCATCTGAATTTTTGTTTTTTTTGTTGTGTCCAACAAACTGCTAAATATTGAATCTTTTGCAAGGTTTTGTTGATTAATTGGATGTTCCCCCTTCTGTAGTTTTTGTTTTTGTCATGCTGCAAAAATATATAATATGCCGATGAGTTTTTGAATTGAGTTCTATTTGCAGAGAGATGTTTCGTTTTTTGTTGTAAAATATGCGAAATTGCTGTTGATCTCACGTGTTTTCAAGAATGAAGAAGTTTTTAACAATTTTGTTCCAGCATTAAGCGGTTGGTTTCTTTTTTGAAAGTTTTCATTTGCCTCTATTTTTGTATCGGAAGTTAAGTTTCCAGATTAAATCATTATTCTTTATTCAAATTCGTCATTTCCACATAAATTTTTTTGTCGAAATTTGTTTGTACTGAAATATTTTACTATTCAGTGGAAAATAGCAGCTGCCATTCAAATTTTCGTTTTCGGCAGAACTGGGAGCAAAAAGTACTCTACTGCGACCTTATTAATAACTGCTTTGCTCACTCGGATAGCTATTTGTCTGGTATGTGTTTTCGTCTTAAACAGTTTTGTTTTACAAGAGTTTTTTCTGTGTTTTGTTTCAGATTTTCTTCAGCTTCTCTTGGGCTAATGTGAATCTGTCGTGGCTTATTTCTTTAAATTATCTGGTTTGTTGTTCGTCGGGCTGAAACCTTTAAAAAATATTGCTTTGAAGAATTTCAACTCTCTGCGTTAATTTTGTAATATAAAATTCTCTCCATTGTGTTTATATACTTTTCTATATACAAATTTAGTTATATTTTTTTTGTATTTTTCTATATGGTTCAGCAAAATTGATGAAGAACGCTTGAATAAGCAGATATTCACGCTTTCAAGGTCAATTGTAGTCCCGGATTGCTTATCCTTGAACTCTAAGGCCACCTCCTTATTCCAAAACTAGCTGTCCAAAGCCATATTCCTGCCTGTCGTTCGAGAGCAATTCGTGTTGTGGTAGTCAGTCATTTTTAAACAAGAAATATATGCTGCATCAGCATCTCCATCGATACAGTTCTCTATCAATGTTGCTATGTTAAATTATGTTATTTATGTTATACTTGTTTCTAGCTGTGTTACAATTATCAACAATAACTCAGCAGCTATAACTTGATTAATCGTTGTAATTATTAAGATTCCACACACTAGAAAATCTGTTGAAATCTCACTAGTCGTGTTTCTGTATTTTATGCGCTGTATCAAAACCTGCAATACCACTCCTCAATCAACTTGTTAAGGGAAACTTAAACAGCCAGGAGTTGTTTTAAGAGATTTTCAATACTCGATATGAGCTATACCCGGGTTTTTCATCATACAAAATCATTCTTAGTAGTCATACTAGGCCATATATGATTCATAGTAACCATACTAGGTCATATATCATTTGTATGACTTCTTTGAAGTATAAAAGGATCTTACAATTTTCTTTATATATACAAACTAAACAACAAGTGACATTAGCAAAAGCATGTGCTCAACAGCTTCGAAATGGCGTTGGGTCAGCTCAAGGGGTCAGCCCTAGAAATCTCCTGTATGTATTTTCTCCATTGTTGGGTGGTGATTGTGCGAAAGATTGACAATTAGATTGAATTCAAATTTTCAGTCATAATTTACTATTTGCAAGTCTACAGCTATTCTTTTTGCATTCAAGACGACACTAAATTATCATAATGCGACATTTTTGGGTAGAAAGTAGAACAAATTGCACTTTATGCTGGAGGTGAAAACGATTCTTTTGAAATATACGAATTTTGCGGATCATCGATTATGAGTTCGGGTTTGAGCTGCAAGTCAGAATTTCAAAGAGTCACGTGACCTTGCTTGAAACACGCAACTCGTACACTGACCAAAGTTTAGTAGCAAAGTCGAGTTTTGACTGGGTATATAGAAAGTTCTGTCATCGTAACTTCTGGCATACTGCAGACTTCTGGCAACTTAAATTTTGCGCGTGAGTGTTCCGATGACTGTTATACAATTTATTTGGAATGGTGAGCACATTAATCAGCACCCGATAAATATTGCACTTTTAACTGGTGATTATAAATTTATAGTTTACATTCTTGAACTAACTATTTTTCACTATAAGGGAGTATACATTCTATCTAGCAAATTATGATTCAAATTAGCTTTTTAAGAACTTCCTTGGCATTCTGTATCTCTTCCAAGAAGAGAGAATGTTTGGCTTGTTTGGATGACTTGAGTGAAGAGACACAGAGGGTGATGACGTCATTGTGTATGTTATAGCACACTCCGTACCCGTCTGGGCTAACTGGGCCATAATATGCAAACTGCTCTGACTTCCCACTGCTCATCTGCAAACAAAAGAAAATTGTGAGCTTATAGACTTTCGAGAGACTTATCATTATTATATGGTCCATTTTTATGGTATCTATTTTTTGGTAGTCAAAATTAAATGGATATCGCAAATATTTCTCAGTAAGTATGGATCAGAAAGATGTTTTCAAGTTTTTTTAGGTTGTCTATTTTCCTCTCCTTATTGATGGAAAAGGTCAATCATAGGCTGCAAGTGCGTTTTTTTATAAGCTGGTGATACAGGCATAGGTTTTGAAAACATGCGTTTTTCAGGTTTCGGGTTAATTTCGATTGTTTCTACCTTTTCTCATTTAAAATAATTCCTAATGATGGATTAGCGTTATAATAATTTGAAAGTTTTCTTTTGGTCTGCTCTTGAACAATTTTTTGGAAAAATTTCTGCCCAAACTTTTCCTTTTTAGTTCATTTTTTCAATTTCTTAGTTGTTGTTAATTTTGTTTTTTTTTTATTATTCGAAAATTTTACGTTAATATACTAGAAAAAATCAACATACGAAAATTGCGTTTTTTATAAAATCAAGAAAGCTGGAGTCAGAAATCAACATGAGACCATTATAGATATACAACAATTTGTTGTTCTGATTGCTGATCACTTAGGCTGATTTCCGTTGTTTTTGTTTCCTTTTTTCTGTGATTTTTTTATTAAATTTTGATTAACTTGGCAAAAATATGTAAAAATTTACAGATAATGATATTGATTATGCCTGAGCACATGGAACAGGTTTGTTGAACTGTTGGATTGTTTTTATGCCTAAAAATTGGCCGAAATTTTGGAGATTGAGCCCTGTCGTACTCTTTTCAAATAGAGTAGCTATTCGCGGTGCGAGTATGCTTAGAATTATTTAGATAGAGATTTGCGGAGCGAAATCCTGATTTGAATTATTTGCGCTTTCTCGCGGAGCGGGATTGAAAGAGAGAATTGTTAACTGAATTTGAATTGCAAAAGTTAGCAGATTGAAAAGAAATGAAATGATGTGCTTGTAAGCAAACGTGAATGCATGATCAGACATGTCTGATCACGAGGCGGGAAACCAAGAAGGAAATCATTAACAGATCACAAGATGCAAACTGAATAAATATGAACATGATTATCAAGGGCAAATAAAATGAACTACTTTACGACATCATATAAGATATACTGCATCGGGTAAAAAAATAAATGATGATAGCCTCAGGTATCACATACCCCTCACATTGACAAAAAAAATTGTTGAATACAATTTTCGAATTTATACATAATAACAATATTGATAAATTAATACTTGGTCCCCGGTTAAATAAATAATAACAATATATTTACTGGTTATCATAGCTAAAAATAAGTACTATTAATATATGAAATGTTTCAAATGACATGTCTTCGAAGAAATGCAGTTTCAATTTTCCCATTCATTTTCATCTGAGTCATGTCATTCTGCCTCGAGTGCCGTCATTGACTGAACGAGGGTTGGCGTATCTATTTCGAGTAGAGACGGATTCCGCGAAGCGGGTGGTGAAACTTCTCCAATTTGTGGCGAAATGTTAGTCTCTTCAGGCTGATTTTCAGCAATCTGTTGAACCGACTCTACAATAGACTCGGGTGGAGGCTGGAAAATTTCCACGTCACCCGCTCGTCGAGGTTGTTTTGGTGGTGGCAAAATTGTGGAGTCTGGAGTTGGACTGTCGAATCCGTAGTATGAGGGGCTACGCCTATTTCTATGTGACGATCTCTTTTGCTGTGCTACTGCGGTCCGCGTAATTGTGTACGATGTTGTTGGTTCCTCGCTATGCGAAACTGCGGCGGCGTCAGATTGTTGGTTTCGGATAGCGAGAAAGTTTGGGATTTTTGGGGATTCGCCCTCGCATCGCGCATGAGATATTAGATTTGGATGAAGATACCCCGCTGCCCGGGTCACGTTTTTGGTGCTTCATCTTTTTATCTCCTTTTTGTTTTCTTGAGAATTCTTTTACGTGACTTTGGATTAGTTCTTCAACAATTTTCTCGCCTGAACGTGGTCCCCTCCTGTCCGCATATGCTTTCAATGGAGTTTGCTGCTCCAATTGTGTCCAGAATTTCGCAATGTCACTGTTACGTACTGTGACCACTGTTTTGCCGGGTTCCTTAATCGTCGAGGTGGTTGGGCTAACCTTCAGGATGTGCGAGCCCGGCGAGAGTACTTCGTAAAGCCCCTCTAAATTCTTCTTGGATCTTCTCTTTCCATGAATTTTCCGGGCTAGATTGAGCTCTACTGCACGTTCTTTCAGCGGGAGTGGGCGGATTGCCTTGGTTCGGAAGAATCGTGACTCGCCGTCCGTGCTCGCTTTTTCTCGTTCCTTTGCTTCGTGCGTCGCCCGTGACATACCGGCTTCCACTTCGATGTCACTGCGATAGCCGTTTACCCACTTGTTGTCTGGAAAGATTTCTTCCGGCATCACAGTGTCTTCATCCAAATAGTGGTTTACAATGTTTTCATATGTTAGATTTGACAATTTACGCTTTGTCGCTATCACGCTTAGCGGGGTGTTAGGTTTTCTTCCAAAGTGTGCTTCGAACGGCGAAATCTTTGTTGTTCTTTGTTTACATATTCGCAGTTGGTGGATTATTATCTTTAATGCATGCTTTACATGAAAAGCGTTAGTAGACGATTTTTCCTCTTTGATACATGCGAGTCTATTTTTAATAGTTTGGATTAGTCTTTCTACCAATCCAATGGCACGATGATCGTTCACAGGAGCTTCGATTATATCAATGTTATTTTTATTGCAAAAGGTCTTTACTTGATTGCCAACTAAACACTTTGCTTGATCGAGACGAATAGATCGTGGAATCCCGTGATTTTCAATATACATGTCCAAAAATTTTAGAACGTTTGGTCCATTAGCCTTGTCATAAATATATGCAGTAGGATATTTAGAAAAACGCTCAATTGCTGCTAGAAAGTAAACTTCATTACCCTTTTCATCAAATATTGGACCTCCAAAATCAATTTGAATTTCTCGATTTGGTTCAACACACAGTATGTGGGGATTAAATTGCCTAGCCGGAATAACAGATTTAAGGTTCTTACCAATCACCGTGCAGGGTTTGCACTCGGTGGCTTTAACAATGGGCTCTCGATGCATGTATGGCCACCAGCAATGCGTGGCCATACATATCATACCCCATGTACCCGGGTTGCTGGAGTGTATGTCATCGATCATCGCCTCTCGCAGAACGTTCGGAATGGCGACCTTTTCATCAAAACACACGCACCCGGAACGTACGTGGAGGTCCCTTCAATAAGAACGGATGTAAGGGTTTATAGCTTTGAGACGGCTCTCGTTGTCTGTCAGGATACAATCCCGGAGCTCTTTCAATACTGCATCTTTGCTAGTCAGTGATGCAATCAGCGACTTGTTGAATATTTTCGATACGATATAGTCACACGTCGGGACATGTGGGCTGGGTGTGAGAAGTGTGCTTGTGTCCGATGAATGAGTCGGGGATGTCGGCGTTGTAATTAGACGAGAACCTGTTGCACGGGTGTCGCTAGAAGGTTCGTTACGTTGATTCGCGGCGCGGGAATTACTTGGCAAGTTAGATCGCTGACTTGTTGGGCGAGTTGCGTTTTCATTGGCCGATTGTTGATTCGCCGTGCGGGATGTGCCGTTGAAACGAACGCGAGTGATACGCTTCTTAGAAAGCATTATGTTAAATTTATTTCTGATGATGATTTAGTTGAACTTGAATTTGTGGAATTTAAAAGACACGACTGGATTGTAGAATGAATTGAGGCAAAAAGCACTGATTTTATTTTTGGGTGAAGACTTTTGGGTGGTGAGCTACTTTATTCCGAATTCGGAATAATTGTTTATTCTGACTGGTATTTCGCTGAGCGAGAGAAGTGTTAAGCGGACATTGCGACGCGTGTTCTACTTATTTCGAATTGTTTAAATTGCTATTAGCATTTGAGGCTAGTTTTTGCGGCGCGGGTGAACTGTAGAAAACATGTTTGCGTACTCGTGTTGCGTGTGTGTTAATTGAGTTTATTGGCTTATTATTGGCTTCAGTTTTAGGTGTGATATGTAATGCGGGTTCATGTGCCTCAATTGTAGGTGTGATTTGCAATGCAGGATTGTGCGTTATTAATAATTGGTGTAATGGAGGAGCAGATTTTATGTTGTTTAATTCTAACGCATCGATAGATTTAGAGATTAATTTTAACTTCGCTACAATGAGTTCCTCATCATATGCTGATACCTTTTTAGCTTTTTGCGACGAGTGTCTAGAAATGTAGTCGAATAAACCCATTTTCGCCCCGGGAAGATGTTCAATATCAAATTGAAATGGGAGTAAGCGATCGACCCAGCGGGTCAATCTGCTGTTGTAGGATTTATTCAATCTATTTTTTTTCATGTTTGATAAAAGTGCACGATGATCCGTAATCACCGTAAAATGTTTTCCATACGAATAGTTTTTGAAATATTCAATTGACCAGGCTACACCCAGAAGTTCGAGTTCATTTACACTAAAACGTTCTTCGCATGAATTTAAAAATTGAGACGCAAATGTGATTGGTTTCCACTCATCAACTGTTAGTTGTTCAAGAGCTGTTCCGAGGCCGGAACGTGACGCATCACATTTCACGCGCGTTTCGAGTTGCGGGTTGTAGTGGCTGTTTGCGGTTGCGTTCGCAATGCGAGTTTTAATCTCGTTAAAACAGTTCTTATGTTCCGCTGTCCAGATAAATTTTGATGAATTTTTCAGTAATGGGCCGAGGGGGTAACTAATTTGAGCAATATTAGGGATGAATTTCCCAATGTAGTGAACTGATCCCAAAAAAGAACGGAGTTTCTTTAGAGTTTTTTTAGAGCTTCGAGTGTTAATATAGCAGCTGTTCTGCTTTCGAGAGGCGAGATACCTGATTGCGAGATATGGTATCTAAGCCAATCAATTTCTAACTTCCCAAAATGACATTTAGGAAGTTGTATCCTAAGATTTTCATCATCTAATCGTTGCAGACATTTCATTACATAGTTTTTATGTTCTTCCAGAGATCCTTTACTAGCAATCAAAATATCGTCTAGAAAACAATATGTATTTTTTAATCCAATTAGGGTGTAATCCATAGCTTTTTGAAATTCAGCTGGCATATCTGTGAGACCGTAAAATCCTGTTTGAAATCTGTAAGTGCCGGTCATATCACCACTGATGATATTAAAGTTACAGTGATTGGCCGTGTTAGCGTCTAAATTCAACTGAGTGTAAGCGTATTTCAAATCAATCGTAGAGAAGTACGCTGTGTTTTGCGACGCGGGAGCACTTATTTGTTGAGAAATGGATTCAATTAACGTATCAATATTCGGCATCTGATATTTATTCTTGTGAATGGCTTTGTTTAAAACTTTTGAATCCAGTGCGATCTTTATTGTTTGGTCTTTCTTTACCGTGACCAGAATTGGTGATATGAAATACTTATCAGGGCAGCTTAAAAGTTTTTTTTATATGTTTTTCGTCTAACAGCTTTTTAAGTTCGATATTAACTTTTTCTTGTAGGTTAATTGGAATACGTCTACCTTTTTGATGTCTAGGTTGGAAATCTTTGTGAAACTTAGATTTTGCTACATGACTTTTTGATCTTCCAATACGCAATATCAATTCAGGAAAAGTTTTTGCGATTTGTTCTTTGAATTCTGGGGATGAAATGTTGTTGACATGATTACCTTTTTGAGATGTAGATTGAGTCACTGCCAAACCAAGTTGATCAAATATCACAGCCAATTAGAGACTATAGTCCGTCAGATACAACTGTGAATGTTGCTGAATCACATGTTCAACCCTTGCTCGCTATTGGGGATTGTATCTTTCCCTCAACCTGGATTAGTTCATTTGAAAAGTTCCGAACTTGTGGGGACACCTATTCGTTAATCCAGAAAGCGCGAGGACTGCTTTGTACCACTTCCGATGCGAGTGAACGTTTGAGAACACTGCATGCGCTCCCGGAGTCCACGAGTAGTGTAGTGTTGAGATTGCCAATCTTGATTGGCATGTTGAGTGGTTCTACTTCCTCTACAGCGTTCTCAATCACCGCAACCGTGTTATCCTCTTCTCCACTACTGTAGTCCGATTCATACAGTTTGTCTGGTTGTAGAAAATTCACTGAGTCCTCGGGATGCGGTTCTTCTTCCACAACACGTACCATCTTTTTCTTTGAGTTTTGTGGTTTTGTATTCACATTCTTTTGTTTTCTATAAACCTTCGCAAAATGATTTAGAAGTCCACAATTGTTACACGTTTTGCCTTTCGCGATACATTTTTCGCGGTGATTCGGAAGCCACATTCCTCCGCAATTTGAGCAATTGAGTGTCGAACGATTGTTTTGTTTTGGGGCATTGTTCGTATTTTGCCAGTACGAATTTCGGGAATTATTGGCGAATTGGACCGCGTTGACGTTTGCCGGAACAACCGTCTTGTTGTGTTGCTGTATTTGATGATGGTTTCGCATCCCGAGTTCCATGTTGATTGCTAGCTCCAAAACCTGCCGCAGTTCGACGGTTTGTTTTAGGAGTTCCTTTTGAATTTCAGGATCCATCAGATTAGTGATGAAGACGTCGCGTATCAGGGTCTCTTCTTTGTTCTCAAAGTCACAGTTTTCTGCCAATTCCTTTAATTTACCATAAAAATGTTCTACTGTTTCTCCCCGAAGTTTTTTCGTAATCAAAAAGATATCACGATCGAAAGTTATGTTGCGAGGGCAAATGAATGCTTCTTCCACGATCTTCCAGAAGTCTACAGTAGCGAGGGTATCGATCATGATGTGCGGTTTCATGCAATTGAGAATGCGACGTCCCTCTATTCCGATGCTTAGGTAGAGTAGAGATACAGTTTTACGATCTGCCAGTGGCCACGGTTTGTCACCACACATGATACCCACTTCTATTAGTCTTTGGCATTTGTTTTGCCAGTGCATTTTCTGTTGCGCTTTGCGCGCGTTCCTCTCTCTCTCCGATTGTGCGGAAGCACCCACTATTGTCTCTTCATATATTGGCTCAAGAGGAAATTTCACCATCTCAGGTTTAGGTCCAAGTAGCGTATCGAGAATGATATTCTCCTTTGCCAACAGTGCCAATTTGTACCGCACTCTCCATTTCTCCCAGCGAAGAGGGGGATCGGGTGTAGGTTTGTCCGAGAAAGGGTCAATTCCGAGAGGTGTTCGTTTAGTTGCTGACTGCGCCGTGTTGTACTCTTTTCAAATAGAGTAGCTATTCGCGGTGCGAGTATGCTTAGAATTATTTAGATAGAGATTTGCGGAGCGAAATCCTGATTTGAATTATTTGCGCTTTCACGCGGAGCGGGATTGAAGAAGAGAATTGTTAACTGAATTTGACTTGCAAAAGTTAGCAGATTGAAAAGAAATGAAATGATGTGCTTGTAAGCAAACGTGAATGCATGATCAGACATGTCTGATCACGAGGCGGGAAACCAAGAAGGAAATCATTAAGAGATCACAAGATGCAAACTGAATAAATATGAACAAGATTATCAAGGGCAAATAAAATGAACTACTTTACGACATCATATAAGATATACTGCATCGGGTAAAAAAATAAATGATGATAGCCTCAGGTATCACATACCCCTCACAATGACAAAAAAAATTGTTAAATACAATTTTCGAATTTATACATAATAACAATTTTGATAAATTAATACTTGGTCCCCGGTTAAATAAATAATAACAATATATTTACTGGTTATCATAGCTAAAAATAAGTACTATTAATATATGAAATGTTTCAATTGACATGGTTTCGAAGAAATGCAGTTTCAATTTTCCCATTCATTTTCATCTGAGTCATGTCATTCTGCCTCGAGTGCCGTCATTGACTGAACGAGGGTTGGCGTATCTATTTCGAGTAGAGACGGATTCCGCGAAGCGGGTGGTGAAACTTCTCCAATTTGTGGCGAAATGTTAGTCCCTTCAGGCTGATTTTCAGCAATCTGTTGAACCGACTCTACAATAGACTCGGGTGGAGGCTGGAATATGCTTAGAATTATTTAGATAGAGATTTGCGGATCGAAATCCTGATTTGAATTATTTGCGCTTTCTCGCGGAGCGGGATTGAAGAAGAGAATTGTTAACTGAATTTGAATTGCAAAAGTTAGCAGATTGAAATGAAATGATGTGCTAGTAAGCAAACGTGAATGCGTGATCAGACATGTCTGATCACGAGGCGGGAAACCAAGAAGGAAATCATTAATAGATCACAAGATGCAAACTGAATAAATATGAACAAGATTATGAAGTGCAAATAAAATGAACTACTTTACGACATAATAATAAGATATACTGCATCGGGTAAAATAATTAATGATGATAGCTTTAGGTATCACAAGCCCGTTTCATTAAAGGGTGCATCAAAAAGTTTCTTAGCCCATTTTGTTGAAATTAGCCGGAAGTACTGGCCTAAAAACCTGCTAACAAAATCATTGTAAACTTAAATGGGGACTATTTTTGATTCAGTTTTCTACGAGACTCTTCAAGAAATAATTTTTTTCCTGCTTTTCACTAATTTAATTAGATTCTTTAAAGTAAATTGCATCATTTAGTAATAACTTATTTGTAAATAGGAAATTAATGTTTGATCTGCTTTGAGAGTAGTATTTACAAAACTCGTTTGACAGTGCTATTTCAAGTAAATTGAGAAACTGGTGATAAATTTCGGCTCTAATAGTTACTCTTTCTGTTGTCCTCAAACCCAATATCATTAGCGACAGGTTGCAATGGTAATCTAGTAAGGCACAATTGAACCTAATCTTTGATTTCAGTTCATAGCTTTTGGTTTCACTTACTTTATCTCTATGTAATCTCATAATTTTTAAAAGATTTTCGAGTCTTGCCACAATTGGTTGTTTTTTTGTCCTGGCATATAGGTTTGCTAACGATATGCAACAACGATTTTCGTATGGTTCATACCAAAAACTGTATTTTTACAGTTGATTTTTTTTGGTTTATTTAATTATTCTATCACTTGTAAAATATCTCTTTTAAAAAGTTATCGAATGTTGAGTGTCTTACCGTCTTACCCTAGTTTGCCGTTCCCTTTTGAGTCTTGTTTGCTTAACCTGGATAATGACCAGAGCCAATGGTTTTCAAGTGAGATATAAAGAAAATTTTGTAATTCTTCCAAAGAATAGCTTCTGGTTTTTTGAGCTGAGCTCATCAGTATGTGTTTTAATAGGGAAGCAATGGGACGCGACGAGTAGTTAGCGCAATTATGCCACAGGACAACAAAAAGTCTACAATAACAGGAAAATTGCAAAAAAAACCTTTTTTTTTTGCAATTTTCCTGTTATTATAGTTTTTTTTTGCAATTTTCCGGTTTTTTGCAATTTTCCTGTTATTGTAGTTTTTTTGTTGTCCTGTAGCAGAATTGCGCTAACTACTCGTCGCGTCTCCTTGCTTCCCTATTAAAACGCATTTGAAAAATTTTGTTGTTTTATCGTTATCTAATAGTTTTGACATGATGAAATTCAATGACTATTTAAGTTGTGTAATTTATGCATATTATAGTTGTTTTCTTTTTTTTCAGTCGTGGTAAGAATATGTCTACAAGAACCACTAATATCGTCCTTTAAATATTGCTTTGGTTCCAATTCATCTGTGTAAATTAAAAGTTTAACACTATTTGTTTTTAAAAAATAATCTTGTTTTCTGAGATTCACTCATGCTTTTTTTGTTTTTTTTTTGTTAGTCTCAGTGAAAAAGTCTCCCAACAACTACTTAAGGGAATTATAATCAAACTATTTGTATGGTGCTTTCTACCACTCACAAGCTGAATTCTATGCTTAAAAATAACTTCTTTGATGAAGTGATTCTTTGATTAAAAAAAGCAATGCAAACCATACGTTTTTATTAGTTCAATTTCTGTCCATTTTTCCATTTTCGTGAAATTCAAGAAGAATTCATTGGTATTAACATCACCCTCACAGATTTCTGTCTTTCTTTAGTTTAATTCTTGTTTTAAATTACAAAGTACGAAATACTCTTCAAAATTTTAAAATTTTCCATCGCATTTTCCCAAAAGTTCGGATGAGCGTGGTCAGAACATAATGTGCAAACGCACATTACCAAGTCTCCTTGTGATATTGTATTTTAAGATTGCTTAATTGATTTCGTGATGATACTGGTTAGCAAGTTTCTGAACCGATTTGAGTAACACCGTATCACATACAACCGAAAGGGAATTATCGCGTAGCGACCACTCTATTTCTGTTGCTTGGGGGGGGGGGGGGGGGGTCATTGTGCAACAGCAAATAGCTTCTATGTTAATCAGAAGTTTGCCTTGGGTAGCGTCTTCTTTTTGATTAAGATTCAGTCAATAGTCGCGAAGTTGTCGTCTTTCTTCGAAAGTTTCTTTTTATTTTGAAGAGCTGAATGTGATTGGAAATAGGAGCCCGGAGTAGCCATGTTAACAGGCTGGTATTGATACTTAATGTTGATCATAGATAAAATTTAATTTGTCTTTTGATTCATAAATGTGGACGCAAATTTTGTTTAGTTATTCACAAAATATTCTTATAATAAGTTGGTACCAGTTTTTTAATGCCGGTGTTTTTCCTGAGATTTTTTGCGCTACCTTTTTTGTCATCAGTTTTCCTTTAACCCGCGACTTAATGTGTAGAGGAACTTGGATAACTGTTAAAAGTGCGAGAGTATTAAGCCACCAAGTATTTCTTGTGAAGCCTTACAAATATCGATTCTTTCCAATTATAGCCCCCCATCTGCGCCAACTTAGGCTAAAGACTTTTTGCGCTTGCTTCCTTCCCCTCCACTTAAGTGTTTGGCGCAGGCCTTAGGTGTTGCTTTGCTGGGCTTTGCTGCTGCCCTTTTCTGCTTTGGCTTCTTAGGCTTGCTTTGGGAGGGGGTATCCATTCACCTTTTCCTGCTGTTCTATGTTGCTCACTTTTGTCTTCTGTTAAGGATTTTCGACACAACCATGACGAGGAGAGGACATCCGGGTTGAAAAGAAACAAAAAGAAAGCAAAGAAAAGTTCAAAAAGAAGAAAAAGAAACAAAAAGTTTGAGAAGAAGAAAAAAGCAACAGCGCGAAGGATCTTCTCTGGTTTTCTTGTTGTGATATATTGAAAATACGATGCCTTTGTTTTTCTTATGATGCTTCTTTTATTTATTTAAAAAATTCAGTTCTTAATCTATAGGATAGGACGTAGGACGTTTTTTGTCGGTATGTGTCCCTACAACGTAGGAAAGGTCTTTTTCGGCTATAGTTGGGCGCTTTTTAACTAGGTTTTTAGGCTATTGTTTAAAAAAATCTTGCAAAAAAGTTAATCTTCTAAGATTCTTGTAAGAAAAAAATTAATCTTGTAAGAATCTTGTACAAAAAAAATTAATCTTGTAAGAATCTTGTAAGAAAAATTTAACCTTGTAAGAATCTTGTAAGAAAAAGTTAATCTTGTAAGAATCTTGTAAGAATCGTGTAAGAAAAAGATAATCTTGTAAGATCTTGTAAGAATCTTGTAAGATTTAACAACGTCTTGTAAGAGTCTTGCAAGACTCTTGGAAGATCTTACAAGATTAACTTCTGTTTACGACTCGGGCAGATAACCTATAGCCCGACCATCATGGTAAATATACCATAACGGGGGGGCTATAATGGGAAAATGCCCAGATGTCTAAGTAAAACCAAAAAAAAATTTTTTCGCCAAAACTGATGAGGATACATAAATTCATGCTGTTAGTGACTGTTCTTCGAGTTTTGGACTTCTTTAAATCCAGTGTAGATGGGCTCCCCAAGCTTAAGCTAGTTACTACTAAAGCCCAACCCTCGCTAGTATACTGAGAGTATTTGGTCTGACGTTAGTCGTTTATGTTTTGTATTACAGATGTAATTTATATGAATATTTTTGCTTTCCTTTTCATTCTTCATCCTTTTTAAAATGTTCTCATTTTGGTGGAATCTAGGATGCCTTTTGTTTAGAAATTAGTGTTATTCATTGGTGTTTGAGAACTACCTGAATATTTTTTCCGGTTTTGATTGCCAGTTTCCCCCTGGACAGTAAGGATGTACACAATAAAATGTCTCAATTTTCTGTAACTTCATGCAAATTATTTTGATTGATGAAATCGAAGTGTGCCGCGATTAACTTTAGCTTACCTTTTTTTCTAGGTTAATTTTATTGTTTCATTGAACCGTATAATTAGAACCATTTTACTACTTCTGACCTAGTGGTAATTGAAATTAACCAATATTGTTACCTGGCTGGTAGTTAGTTTGAAGTTGAAAGTGTCTGCGAACTCCTCTGAGAGGAGGAAAGGCTCTGCAACTTGTTTCTCTCTGCAGAAGTCTTTCATGCACTGAAGAAGCATGTCGGCACCCCTTCCCCGAATTACCTTAACACAAGACCGTCGTTCGCTAGGATCTTTCTCCGACAAAAATGTTTCGAGAAGGCACTGGATTATAATTTAGAAAACGTTAGATTGAAATTCAGATTTATGGCGAACAGATACCTTAATGTAAGAAATAGTCAATATGTCAACTGTTTTGACCTCTCGGGAACAGAAAAGGTTCATAGAGAATTTTTTTAAGGTTAGAGTGAACCCGGTCGAGGTTTGGCGGTGAATTTTCTTAAGAAATGCGGTGAAATGCGGTGAAAAAAAGATGAATTGTCACCGCGTATTTCTTACATCTTTTTGCGGTGAATGCGGTGAATCGCTGTGAATTATTTATCTTCACCGCGTCCTCAGCATTCTTACAAAAATGAAGCTTCACACAAGACTGTCATTCGGTAGGATCTTTCTCCGACAAAAAAGTTTCGAGAAGGCACTTCTCGAAACTTTTGACAGGTTCGAACCTCTGACCTCCTGCATGTCTTCAACAGCTTATTCCATTGCCCCAACTGTCATGTAATTTCGTGATATTGCTTGTAAAATTAAATCAGATTGAGCAAACGTTGGAAAGAAAATGTGGTGAATTTTTGTAAGAAATGCGTTGAATTTCGCGGTGAAGTTTTGTAAGAAATGTGGTGAATTATTTTTATCACCGCATTCACCGCTTTCACCGCATTTTTTACATTAAATTGCCACAAAACTCGATACGGTGAATTTTTGTAAGAAATGCGGTGACATGCGGTGAAATATTTATATTCACCGCATTCACCGCAATCACCGCATTTTTTACAAAAATTCACCGCATTCACCGCATTTCATACAAAAATTTAGCCAAAAATCTCGACCCGGGAATAGAAACATTTAGTTTTTTTACAACCTTCATTTCGAAATTTCAAAACTGGCATGATTACAAAGGCTACTTACAATTGTAACTGCAATGATTTTATTAATCTATTAGGTTAGTTGAAACGATGACACTGCAAAGGTAATACGTAATTGCTAAATTGGCTGATTTTACCCTCATGGATTTAGGTTTCCTTATGTTTTGTAGCAGTGGAAATACTGAATGTGCACCTTCAACCAATAAGAGACTGAGAAGACACTATTATCTTTTAAATAGAGAGGACTGAACTAACTGTAGTCAGTCTATTAGTTATAGAGATATAGGTAAGTCTACTTCGCGCGCAGAAATAAGTAGCTCTAGCTCTTTATACTTTAAGGCTGTAAAAGGAGCCCACATTGGGTCTGCCTTAGTTTGTGAAAGCAGGCTTGGGTACATCCTTTGTAAATTCTTTCCTCAAATTTGTATCTTACCATGTATTAATATTACCATGTATCTCAACAGGCAAGTAGTTTTTTTGTGCAAAATAGTTAAGGATTTTCTTTCAAAAACAGCTCAACTTATTATTGTAGCCCAATTCCTCGAATGTTTTATCGTATTATAATGAATACATTCCCGTGTATTAACATTGCTATAGGGCATCTGATCACACGCTAACCCTAACCCCAACCCTATATTTTAGGTATTTCGTCATATTGAGTATATTGGCATTGGGTATTTTGCCTTGATACCAAAAATTTGAAACTGCCTTGAAACTGCCAATGTGACCCTGAAACGATAGGTTATCATGACAGTTGTTGTTACCGTATCAATTTGACGTTGTTGTTCTGTGCACGCTTCAAGTAGCAATTTCTTAGCCTCAGTGATGTTTTCCAGAAAGTCTCTTTCTGAAACTTTTTGGACAAACTTGAGAGTTGTTGGGTTGTTCGCCCGGATGTTGTCGGCTCTTCCTCGATCGAAGCGACGAAGTGAGGCGCTTTCGTAAGAGTGACACAAGCAGCCATGAGTTCTAAAGATGCTAATTTATCAAATCGGAACGGTTTCCGTCGTTAACATCCTTAACTTGTAAAAAAAATGTCAATCTATGCTGACGAACGAATATACGTTTTTTTACATTGATAAAGATCTATGTATCTTTTATTAAGAGGTGGGAATAGCCATCACCATTTATGAATACCATTATAAGTGTGTGATTGGATTAATTATATATTGTCATATTCTAAACCTTAATGGGGGGGGGGGGGTTGATTTCTAAAGAATTTTTAAGTTTGAATCGTATACAGATAACTATTTGTGAGCATCAAGAATCGAGCGTTCCTTGCGACAGTTGGTGAAATAAAAACTCTGCTTTAACCAACGCATCATTATGCAGCTATCAAGCTCTGTCGTTTTTTCGATATTTAATTAACCTAATCACAATTAATTTGATTATAAAAATGGTTTGATAATTCTGTTGTTTTGCACTCTGGTTATGACAGTCAGAAAATTCAATTGTCCACAGAATCTACCTATAGTAAGCCAGTTGTAGCATGAGTTGAACAAAGATGTCTGGATTGATGCGGGCTCTCTTGATGGTCAATTTGTTCAAGTCAGCCAGTACGACATAGTCCAGATTTACATCTGCTGCATTTCTATAAAACACATCATAACTGTTAACATACTGAATTCAAGAAAGCAGTACGTCCAAAAAGGCACTGCGCAGACCAGCTATGACTATATGGAACTCTGATTAGACCGTCACAGAGCAAATTGACCTCTATGCAGGCATTTGCGTAGTCGAATTGTTGTGTGCGCTCGAAGTCATTTCGAATCTGACCATCGCAGATCAAAACGACCTCAGACTCAGCCAAGACCATTATCTTATTTTGCGACCATAGCCCAGACTCAACCCACAACCGTCCAGAATTTTGAACCCGAAATCACCTCTGACTTTCATGCGTTCCAAATTGTTCCCTGATCATACTTTCGAGCGCAGAAAGCAAGTTGAGAACGTGTGATTAAACTTGCGCTCGAATTTCTTTCTGATCAGACTGAAGTGCGCTCAAAACTGAACCTGATCAGACCCAGTTGTGCTCCTCAGATCAGAAACTAGCATCAGAACAAAAAGCTGAAGTTCAGGAAGTTAATTTTTCTATGTCTCTGTCATAAGTTGCTTTTACGATAGCTGAACATAAGGAGGTTCTCATAGGTAACGTATCTGACCATTAACTAGACTTTCGCGAAGTTTAAAGGTGATTCGCACCAAGTAAATTCGAGCGTTATTCCCTACAACCTGGGCCCGAGTTGTACAGAAACTTTTACGATTATCAGGAAATCATAGAAGTCAAAAGTCATGTATAATTTTAACCTTGTATAACTTAGTTGTTCCGACCCATCTGTGGGGGGAGGAACTATATGCTCAATTGGGTTTTTCTATTCAATCAATTTTCGCCGATCGATATATTCATCGTAGAGAATTGAGACTGGTATCATAAAAAAAGCCCATCCAGCGTAGCATATTGAATTAAAAAGATTTTTTAAATTTTTGGTTTCTTACACGGAGTTATCACGGATGAAATTTTTGTAAATAGCAGACGGAAATCCGTCGTTTTTATTCACAATTTCTTTAATTTTGGACTAAATTTTTTTTGCAAATTTGGCTAAAATTTGATAAATTTGTTAACAGCAATGTGATTGGTTTTACTTATAAGGATAGAAGAGGCTTGCCGATTGATTTTATCTGAGTCTTTATTCAATGTTTTTGCTAAATTTTTGAAATTCAGACTTTGTTAAAACAAAAATTGTTTCAAAAAAGCTTTTTTAAACCACCTTGTTTAAATATCTCTAAAATGGAGACCTAACAGACGCTGTCAAAATCTTTAAAAACTCCGAAAAAGGATAGTTTTATTTTCATTTCCTAAGGAAAATCTTCAGGAATCGTTTCCTATAGAAGCCGACTTTTCAAAAAAAATTAATTATACAGTAATTATGCAGAAAGCATCATTTATTTTTGGTTTACTGAAATATTTTACCTGCTAATTGATATTTTTTGCAAACGTATAAAACAATTAATTGTTTTACCTGGACGCACAGCAAAATCAGGGCTAGGTTTTGATTCATCTTGGACTCTTACAATCTAATATTTTTCGGATTAAATTAGGGCGCGGTCTCTTTCAAAATAATTTTGCGTTTTTGATATTTAAATGTTGATTAACGACCAGAAACATTTCACAACAAGGATCACTTAGCGACAGATCTTATTTACAACCAAATAGGGCCAAATGAACATATTTTGTGTCTTAAGAGAAAAACACTTTTTTTGGGCTTTGACAATGTGTTTTAGTAAATTTTTTGAATGATTTCCTTTGTTTTGCTTTCGTTTGTCAGTCTTTTTGCAGCATCTTGACTTCGTCCTATTATTATTCAACGATTGCATTGGCTTCTATAAGGGCTAGAAGTGGTACTTTGCAAATCTTGCAGTTGCTAGCCTCTTAGGGCTTTATGTTTGTTTTAGAAAACTGTCAAATAAGTTTTGAAGTTTGCCAATTTTTTTTTGTCTTTTTTCTGCCAGCATATAGTTTTGTGTCAAACTATACATAGGAAAAATTATTCCAAGTGATGTCAAAATTACTCCTCATATTTTTCTTATGCCTGATACACTCCTGATTTCTCTTATAACAAATTCCAATCGGCATTGTTTGAGTTAATGGCTGCAAAACCGTTCCCTCAAATAACTTATTTGATTTATTGTTTTCGTCTCTAATTTTTGTTCTTTTAACAGAGCTAATCAACTTCATGCTGGTTTAAACAGTGTTAGCTCAGTTGGTTATGTTTTCATTTTCGTCTTTAAAGCTGTAAAATGTGTGTTTCTTATAAAATTTGTGAGTTTTTGATACCTGTCAACTTTTGTGATTCTTTTTTTTGTCTTTTTTATTAAAGACCCTTTTCAAGGAAGACATTTAAAATCAAAGGAGACAAAAGCAGAAAATTCAAATTCTATCTGTCAATTTAAAATTTTTATTGGTGTTCGATGTCTTGCAGTTTTAATGATTCAACACTGTGTCGAAAAATTGTTTATGAAATTTTGAGTTCTGTCCGTATTCCACATTTGATGTTTTTGTTCGTCTGATGATACGGTTTCATTAACAAAAAACTCAACTAGCTTCATGAGTTGCTACAAAATAATCTGTTTTTGCTTTAACTTGAAATCTTATGGTTTATTAGAATTTTTGAAAGAAAGTTTTTTGAAAACAACTTGAACAAAGTTCGGTGGATTTTGGAGATTTTTCATTTTTATCTCATTTCTGTTCGTTTTAGCTGGCTTTCTGTAATTGCAGCTTGCATCCACTTTCTAATGAACCGAAATCCGATTTCTACAATGGTTTTATTTTCAACTAACGGTTTTTTTTGGCTTTGGTTCTACGCATGTGCTGTTTAGATATTTGCCCATTTGTGAGTTTTCTGTTTTGCTGCGTCATTGTCACACTAATGGGGTTGCCAAATTGAAATTGCGCAGTTGAAGATATTTAGTGTGTTCCAAGATGAGTTTATATTTTTCGCGGTTGCGACATTGCTTCCTTGTTAAACTTAAATGATTTTTTTTTCGTTTTTGCCGTTCTCCTTGTTGCTGTCTGACATATTATGGATAATAGCAGGTCTCAATTGCTTCCTATGAGGTAAAAACTTACCTTGTTAATAAGCCGAGATGGTACCTATTGGTTGTAATAAATTTGAAATTGGATGTTTTAAAAAATAAAAACGCACACAAACTGCGATGCAGTGGAAACCTTTGTCGACCTGTTACCGAGTCTCATTAATGATCGGTCTCCTATCTTATCTAATGAAGTACAACTTAATTGGTTTAGTTCATGTTTGTCTGATTCCGTTTCCTTTTGTTATAAGTTTTTTTTGAAATATAATCAGGGTGTTTTGGTTGTGATTAGTGTTTGCTATTGTTTGATTTTTAAGTTTGTCTTGTCCAGTACTCTCATAAATGGCAAGTCTCATTGGCCCTCTAATCTAGCATTTTCTCAGCTGCCGTGTTATCGGTAGACGAACAATTTCATTTTTGTTAGGGTGAACTGTTGGTTCACTGTTGTACCTGAAAGTGCGCATCAGCTCTAAAGGCGAATTCTACAGCACTCTTTTACCCTGTGATCTTAATGTCTCGCTCTTGGGTATTTGTTATGACCGGATTCCTCGTGCTTTCCTGTTCTGCAGACGTCTTATTTCTACCGATATTTACGTTTAACAAGTTCCCTTTATGACTCCCTTAATCTACTTTCAATTGTACTTTTTGTTTTGACCTGGCAGTGAATGTCCAGTTGCATTCCATCGCAACAAAATATGCAATTTGGATAGCTGGTGCTGTTATATATGAATCAATGACACCTCATGAATGACGATTTCATCTTGTTCAGTTGTTCAACTGCCTTGGAGTCTAAGTCCCACTTGAGGTGTTTTGGGCATCCTAAGATCTCATTGGATTTCCACACATCATCAGATGTTGACACACCCACACCACCATCCGATGATTGTTCATCTCTGAAATTAGAAAATCAGAAAATAGTATTGAAGAATCTCAAGTATTGAAAAAAGAGACTTGAAATTTTTTAAAGGTATTTGTGTCTTTAAACAAAAACTTTACTACTTCGAATTTGAGCATAATTTAAAATGTACATTGACTTCAATATCCTTTTGCATCTGAAACTTTTTTGTTTTTAAATTTTCGAACCACACAAAATGCGATGCAGCAGAAATGACATATCTCCAACGAAGAACTGAAATTTTATGTTATGTAAAAAGCTGGAGTAAAAATTGATCCAACCTTAGTGTGGGGAAAAAATTATATGATCAAATGGCTTTTCGTTTTGTTCAGTGAATTTTGACCGATCGATATATTCATTGAACAGAGTTAATGAGTGCTATCATCACAAAGCCTGTCAAGTGTAGAATAAAAAACTAAAAAGAACTCTAGGATTTTGCCTTTTCCGACGAGTTTTCGAGGCTTCAAGTTTTGTGAAAATTCGACTGATTTTTTGGTTTTATTCACATAAGTCGTGTTGCTCAAGTTTCAACAAATCTTGCTATATTTATGTTAATTCTGTGAATGACAGTGTTGCCGAAAAATTTGATTGATCCGAATTTTTTGGCTGAAATTTTTACTAAATAATTGATAATTCTGCCTTTTTTCACGAGAAAAGGAACAAAATATGCATTTTCAGCCCCTTTGTTCAAATTTACTTAAAATTCAGACCTAAATACTGCTGACCCAATCTTCGTTCGATAGCATGATGGTTATTTTGACCTCCGCTTGCTCAGAAAGTGTTCTGAAAATAAATTATTGCTGGACTTTCGCTAATTAAGTTCAAAATTTATCGTAAATGAATCATTTATTTTTGAGGTATTAGCCAATATTTAGCGATATTTTTGAGATATTAGATTAAGATTATCCAATTTTACGCTAGGATACAGACCAATTACGTGTTTTTAGTTGCATAGCGATAGAGGGTTAAATTTTTGTCTCATCGCTGATTTTTTTTAATCAAAATCTAATTGTGTTGGCGCGTTGTCTTTTTTGACATCTTTTCGCATTATTTTTCATGCCAAATATCGACATGTCTCTTTTCTCTCTTTTCCTTTAGACGTTAAGGTTGGAGAGATCTGGGATCTTTTCCGATTGTGCCCCCCGTACGTTATGCACCCCCAGTTACAGAGCACGTGCCATTACATAGTAAACAAAAAAACTATCTAAAAATATGGCACGTGCGTCTGGGTGGTGCAAATAATATGCACCGATTAAGTTTTGGGGGATGGAAAAGATCCGAGGTCTCAATAGAGTTCGAAGAAGGCTCAATTGGTGTTTTGCTCATATGTTTCGGACATATTCTCGATCAGAATTCTCATTGGCTTCATAATGAGTATAGTTGAAGATACCAGTTTTTTTGGAACTTTAAGGCACTTATAGCCCTGAACCTGTTTGTTTTTAAACAATAATAGTTTAATCTTAAAAATTTGCCTTGTTGAAATTCCATTTCAGTCAACCTGTAAATGAATCTCATTGATTAATTACCGTTTCGATCTTCTTCCTAGAACTACAAAAATTAAACTAATTAGTGTTTTTATGTTTTAAGTAAGGTTTCTATGATTTTCATACCACGGGTCTTTATTAGGTGTCTTCCGGATTTTGTAGAACCCGTAGCGGAAAAGTCACAAAACTATTTGCAAAAATTTAAAACCGCTATGCAGATTAGTTTATCTTTCATTTGAAAGAAGATCGATCAAAATAAATAAGCTTCAGATGGGCCGCTACTATAATAATAAAGTGACAGCGCTCAACATTTTTCTGGCACTTTAAGGAAACAAATGCATTCAAAGTCAAAAATAGCAATCAGGTGCCAAAATCAACATTGGACTGGTTCGAATACACCACATTAGGATGCCTAATTGACCTTTGGTTAATGAGACCTACTCCTTCATAAGATTACAATAGAACAACAAATGCAGCTAAAACTCAAGAAAACATGAAAAGCCTACAGCAAAGGATTACGATATTTGTGGACATCGCGATGTCCTCTGATATTGAAGACAGATCCCATCTATGTTCAAAGGACTAAAGCCCAATCGAACAATGATCAAGTTTACCGCAAAGATCAATACTGACAGGTCACAAGGGCCTTCTACAGAGTAAAAGATGCACTTATTTTTTATTTTTATTTCTTGCTACTGTTTTGATACACTTGGAATTTTTTATTTTGAAAAAAGTCAATGTAAACTTAAAGTTTCCTCTTTTTGTTCTTCTTTTTGTCGGCTTTTTTTAAAACTCTACAATGTGCCAGTCCTTTTTGCTTTGGAGTAGAGAAAAATTTGTTTTTTTTACTCTTGGCTTTTTATCTGATGATAATTTAACTTGGATACTACCTGTTTTTTAAAATTAGATTTTCACTATTTTTTTTTATTGTTTTTTTGTTTTATTTAGCCGTTTATCTTGTCTAAAAATCTTATCAGTCCTCTAGTGAGGTTCTTTTTTTGCTTAGTTTATGATAGTTTTGAGTTTTTGATAATTTTCCGTACCAATTGTTCTCAGAGAAAATGTGATTTTTTTTAAAAGTTTTCAATCATTTCCTCATTCGGTAGATAATGCAGATGAGGACGCAGGGAACATTATGTGTGAACGCATATTGCGGACATTTTCTTGTTCTTGTGCATGCCAGACAAAATAACCTAATCTCTGCCCCGTATTCCTTTGATATTTAGGCAACCGATAATTTTTTTAGCTTTGCATAATAGCTTATTTATTTTCTAAAATAAGTTAAGGTCAGAAAGCACACTGCAGTAAAACTCACTGCAGTAATTCCGATAGAAGGATGGCATTTAGACATGGTGACCGGACAAAAGATCAAATGGACGAAAGATTGAGCACAGTGAAATTAGGAGATTAGATCGAAATCTAATTTATATTCTCTTTGGCTGAATTGAGAATTATTTTCAAGCTTACATAAAATTACTGCATGTAGACTTGCCTGGCATATTTTGGCCATGCCTTAGCGGCCCGTGGTATGGTAGAACGTTAAATGAATCTATCACAACCGATTATATCATCACAACCAACCATGCCAAATTCCGTATTATAAGTGAGTTCTTAAAATTGGTTGGCTAATATGCCACTTGAATGTTTTCATTTTCGATCTATGGTCCCAATATTGCTTGCTTACTGTGCTTTCGACCTATTCTTCTAGCTTATTCAGACATGTAAGAAAGAGGTACCCAAAATAATTGCGGGAGGAGGATGCAAATTGAGAAGACTAACCACTGCTTTTTTACTTAGAAAATTGTTCACAAAGCTCTGATCATTTGAGGTGGGTGTTCCTCTATCCAGTTGCTGAGTGTTTTCACTATAGCTCACCCACGTTTAAAAATGGCATGTCCATTACGGTTTTTGTTGTGGGGGGGGGGGGGGTCATAAGCTCTAACCCAAATAACCTGAGTGGGCTACAATGGTAACAAAGCCAGTTTATATAAAACTCCATCTCAAATCTCACATAACTATGATTGTTTAAATGAAACAACTGACTCGATTTTTAATTGGAATGGAAAGCAATTTTGTTGTTTGCAAACTATTTGGTTTCCGTCTGCTACTGATAACTTTTGGTTACTTAAAGCCGAAGAGACGTTTCACCAGAAATCAGCTCAGTAATATATCACAACTCAGGAAATTTTTTGACTAGCTGTGCGATTGACGTCATTTTCACTCTGATTGGTTCAATAACATGGGTAATTTTTTGACTTGCCTTGCTCGCAAAATGATTTTTATTAGTGAAGGATATTTGTGGCTGCTTTTAGATACCTTCAATTGTTTTCGAAGATTTTTTGGAAATAATTTCTATGTTTGAACAATTGCTCTGCTTTGCTTAGTAAACAGCGTTTTTGTTTGTTTATGTTCACCGCGTTCTGCAATATAGACAGCCATCATTGCATCCCATCTCGAAGAATTCCAAAAAAGAATGATGCGATGATCAGTTGAGAAATCAGACTAGAGAAAACTCCTAACGAAATTCATCAAAAACGGACAGTAAAAACCTACTTGTGTGTTTTTTACTTGTGTGTTAATGTGTGCTTGCTTCCCTGGCGTTATTGATTTTGACTACAACTCAAATTTTAGTCAGAGTTTTTTTTGTTTCTGCAATTTTTTAGCCTTTATAACGCTCGCGCGGGTAATGCCAAGGATTAGGTGAAAACGCATCTATAACCCGGAGTTACCACCCAGAGTAAATCATATTAGACCTGTGTAAAACAAGTGACTGTTTGACATCTGTCCATTCTCCGATCACGTCAAAATAAAGATTGGATAGTCTAATTTTTTGAGTAATTTTACTCTAATTTTATTGTGATCATTTTTTATTTTTTAATTTGATGATTTTATTACAACAATTACAATCAAGTTTCTCACCACTCCAGTCGAGAAGCTTGATGATACAACAATTAAAAACGAAGAAAATGGTGACTGAAACATTACACAAGGTAAAGTAAACTTTTCGGGAAAGTATTTTAAAATGCGCTATGACTTAGATGTGGTCTTCCTAGATTTTGTTGAGAAACTTTTGAGAAAATTAGAGACCAAAATGTAGCTC